>NC_051137.1:5791730-5915637 GCF_014839805.1 Manduca sexta | reverse complement strand
CCAAAATGTTCTAATTTTAAGTTTTTGTGTTGTACTTACCACAATAAGTGCCTTGAAAGTTATAATATTAAGACACACACTCACAAATCCCGGAAGGGGAATTCAGAGGCGCAACTGTTGCACCCACTTCCCGTCATGTGCCGTAATAAGTAAGTAAGCCACATTACTTAAATTGAAATGATTAAAGAGCTTAGACACAAACACTGGTTTATAATATTACTGTGTAATTCCTTTATTTTGTATTGCTGGGGCTCGGATAAATATTTTCCCGGGAAGTAGCCTTTAGCACTCAGGAGTGATGTAGCTTCCTATTAATGCAAAAAAAATCAAAATCAGTTTAATAGATTCTGAAATTAGCGCGTTCGTAGAAACAAACTCTATATAGAATAGATTCTATATTAAAACTAAACAAGTAGATTTAGTATAACATGTTAAGTTCACATTTATATTATAATATTTAATAATACTATGTGTCCACATAGTTTTATTTATGTATACGAGATAAAAATATGTATGTAGTAGTAATTGGAAAATGCTCTATATATACTGTAAATATACTACTAGGTAAATTATATAAAATGAACTTGTTTAATTTTATCTAGATATTATATGTTTGAGCTTTTATGATTTTATTGTAAGTAATGTTTGTATGTTTAATGTAAATGTATTGTTCATAAATCAATGATGAATGATGAATGATATTTATGACATGCTCGTGTATGTGTTGAGCTGTCCATTCAAAACTACAAATATTTTTATAACCGGATGAAGGATTGTAAATTCAAAGATATTTTGCAATGAATGCTTTTTATTTTTGAGATCCCAAAAACACACAAACAGTGCAAAAAACATATTTTAGTGGTTACAATATAAATAAAGATCAATCATAGGTGTATAAAGTAATAAAAATAATATTAGACAATAAGCAGTATTTGTATGTAAAATATGATTATCCTAGATAATATAAAGTTCTTAACACTAAGCTCTTTGGGCAAGAGACATCATTATTCAAAACATAATGGCACACGAAGCATAGGTCATTTCCTTACATAGTACACTTAAGTATATGAGTCATAATTAAATCACACTGTGCAGAATGTGTATGAATATAAAATTATTTTTGTATTTTTATTGATTTGAAATGTGCTTGTGAAAAACATTATGTTATTACGAGTATATTATGATCCTTAGACATGCCACGTTATCGTTGTTCGTTCGTATAAAGTATAAAAAGTTCGTTTGTAACATTTGTACTGTCCTACAGTTTAAGCGAAGTCGCCACTGGTTTTGTATCCAACACAGCAAATTAAAAACATATCGCAGACATCACTTATACTGCGCGATCAGGTCGCGCTCACGGGTTGGACTTGACAATCACGACTTCCTCCTCCTGGACGTACAAATGTTGTTCCGGCGCTACGTAGGAGACGTAGGAACGGTCCATCTGCAGCGCTGGCGGTGACGACGGCCCCGGCGAGGTGCGCGGCGAAGGCGCTCGGGGCCCGGGGGCTAGCTAGCCGCGCACATTCACTGTGGTGCAGCCGAAGATCTCGTCCATCTGGCGCGACGAGAACGTCACCACGATGCGTCGCTCGCCGTGTCTGCGCGGGATGAACTTGTCCTGGTAGTTCACGAACTCACCGGGCTTCACGTCGCGGAATCTTATCTGCAAGTGAATATCATATTGTATTTTCCATCCTTTCAGACAGCTTCAGGTGTTCAATGTTGCGACGGTACAAACCTGTCGCGGCCTCTGGACGCCGGGTCCTTCAAAGGTGAAGTAGCAGTCGGTCAAATGCACATTCAACGGATTCTGGAAGCTGAATGTAATCGAGCATTCTTGTCCCACGCAAGGCTGGCTCCTCACCTGCACATATCATACACATCAATGAGTAATAAAATTATTAACGATGAATTGTGTTGTAATATACGAGATATTTCATCGTCTGTTACCTGCACTTGCATTCTTGGCTTATGTAGAGGGAAGTCATCTTCATCAGACCAGGCCTGGCGGGTTTGCTTCACGTAGGCCATGGCGTGCACCTTCACCATTGAGTGGTCGACAAGCTTGTCCATGTATTCTTGCGGTGTGACGTGAAGCTTCAGAACCTCACGTTGGCCAGCGCGTACGATGAACTCGCCTTGAGCCCGTCGGAGACGCGAGGCAATAGCGCCGGTGTAGTAGCATGATGAAGCCGTCAGTACGCACCAGATGGTACGATCTTCGTGCGACTTGTTCTGTAGCATACATTATTATATTACATCGTAGTTCCCACCATTAAATAGTCAATGTTTGTTGGCTACCTAATCCTACCTGAATATTCATGGTGCAGTCGAAAGGCTGGCCGTAGGGCACAATATCAATGTCCATAAGATCGAAGTACACATCTTCGAAGTTGCGGTCAGGATATTCATAATACTGCTGCAGGCGCTGGTAGCCGCGGCATGAAGCAATAATGGCTAGGCGTTCGGGCGAAGAACTATCCACAGTCTTGTATTCGTGAGTGATTTCGAGCATATCACTCTCCCCTTCGTCGTCATCGCGGTTTGGATTCTTGGTGAGGATCTTGCGGCCCACTCTGCAATGTGATGACAATTTATAGTGTTGTTCACGATTTAATTATCAATTTTTCATACAGTACATACTGGTATTGGTTAGAAGCCATCCGAATGAAGCCCCATTCGGAATTTTCTTCTTCCTGGAAGTGGCATAGCTCGGCATTGAGCTGGCAATACATGAAGGGTGTGTCATATTGGAATCCGACTTCGCCACGGCGAACTGCTTCTACGCTAGCCGGGCCGCAATGGTAGACCGATTCCGCTTCTTCCTGTGGTGTAGAGTCAATAATCTGCCAGCCGCTGTATCCTGTTCCAGGAAATTTGGGTTAGTAAGTGTTAATTAAGTAGCTAAAATTATAATGATTCACATGAAATGTCGTCAAAACCTTGAGGCAGGTCAGGGCGTTGCATCCATACGTCATTCCAAACGTGGAAGTTCCAGCATGAGTCATAGCAATCCTCATCGGGTCCATTGGGCACTTCGTTGCCATCACGGTCGAAATATTTGTCTACGGTAAAGGTGCGGTTGGTGTCATGGGCCGACACGTAGTTGGTGACGGATCGGCAAGGAATACCTACAATTCATTATTGTGTGTTCAGTTTGATCTTTCTAAATAAATAATAATATTAAATATATATTTTCTAATCATTTAATTTACCAAGAGCTCTGCAAATAGTCACAACCAAGCCAGAATATACCCAGCATTGGCCGTATTCTACAGGTCGGCCACCATCAGTAAGGTAGCGTTCCAGAATAGCCACAGAGCCCGTCCAAGCATGAGGAGCTACTCCGTCTTTGTATTCGCCGTCGTAGCGTCCAACCATTAGACCGTCGTCATCATGGTTGGCGTTGATCTGTAACACAAATTTATCAATGAAACATTCTTGAACTATTTTTTATTATAAGGAATGAGCAAATTTATTAATCCTTTTAGTATGCTTACCATCGATGAAATAGCTCTGCAGACGCGGATAGGATTGCCACGTTCGGAATGTTCCAGGCCACTGCGTTCCAGCAAATACATGCAAGCAGGCAGTGTAACATCGTCGAACTGTCCGTAAATCCATTTGCGACCTTTGGGTTGGCGCCAGGTGCCGCACCAAATTTTACCCTGTTCATTAGGACGTATTCCTTTCTGGACGATTCATTATCCATGTAGACGGGATCCTCGCGGCACCAGGGGTTGAAGAGGATGTAAATATCTTCGTCGCATTTGTAGTCGTGGCGGTTGTCGCGCTGGCCGAAGCGGTTAGTCTGAACCCAACAGTTCCAAACACCGACTGGAGCAGTGGCAGGTACGTGTACTTGGAATGTGATGGTGTTTCCATCCTGGCGTTGAATACTAATATCCCATCTATCCATGTCGTGAGCGAGCGATGCCAGGTTTTGCATAGAGCCGTGGCGAGATCCGTGGCGTGAGCCATAACCGCGACCGAAAGAAGAGTGCTGAGTAGTTCCTCCATAGCGATCGATCATTGGGCGATCCATGGGTCCGTGTGGGCTGAGGGGGCTGTGCTGTAGGGGCAGTGGCTCATTGCTGAACGAACTGCGGCGGACGCCGTATGTGGTAGTTTCATACTACTCATTGGACCCATAGAGCTCATCGTGCTCATAGTTCCCATGGTTCCCATCGTAGCCATCGCAGTTCCGGTATCCTGCATTCTAGACATTCCCATTCCCATGCCCATTCCCATCATGTCACGAGAATGTTGGAATACTCCCTGCTGAGTGTTCCAGTTCACGGGGAGAACGACACGAGTTCCCTTTGTAATACTAGGCTTGGGTCCTATAAAAAAAAATAGATTTGAATGTTTTAGATCGTATAATAGATTGGACTTGAAAATATAACAATGGTCGAAAACAAACCATTATTAAAAAATGCCAATTGTAGATGTTGGAATATCTAAACTAAGAAACGTTACTTACCGAAGCAGAACACGATACGAATCATATCCTGCTGCTTATCGTAAGTCCTGTCGAAGCGCACGGCGAAGAAGAAGTTCTGTCCTCTTCTCAGCACAGGGTTAGGGAGGATGTTGTCATTTACCAGATCGTATTGCTCGGTGTGATGATCCTTGGAGTTGTCCCTGGAGTAGAATTCAGTAAGTTCTACCTTCAGCGGTTGCTGCGAGTAGTAACTCTGAGGAATCATTTCCAGGGTATCCTGGCGGCGGCGGCGTTCATTTTGATCGGCGAGTTTGCAGATAAGGTTGTGAGTGTACTGAGTGTTGGGGCTGTTCCTCATGGAATGCTTCATGCGGTGTAGAGCGCCGGTGCTGTGCGAGCGGCCTGGGCGATGCTGCGCAGTAGGTCCAGCTCTTTGCATAGGCCAACGACGTGTTTGGCCAGGGCGCTGGCAGAAGCTCGAGATGTTGTAATAAGCCGACAATCCGGGGACGTAGTTCGAAGGCATTCCCCCGATGGTCATCTGCTGTTCTCTCATGCAGCTGAGAGTGCTCATTCCTGAAGTGAGTCCGGTAATTCCACCCAGACCCATTCCAGTCATGCTGGACGTCATGCTGGATGACATCCTGTCCATACTGGATCTTCTGACCATGGACATCTTGGCGTAGACGCTGTACGTGTAGAAAAGTAAACTTAGTCCCTGTAGAGGACCTCACTGTGCTCCGGGATGCAACCCGAGCGAATGATGCCATCTGCTTGCTGCGGGCCCTTTTTATACTAAAAGGATGTAGTACGAGATCATTTACCGCTGGGGTATCAGTTGTCATAGCGGGCGCTATAGCCACCGGGTTCAGGCGAAGGCATTGTTTGTGCTCACTGGATTGTAGCTGGAGTAACTCATTGCCACAGTAGCACTAGGGCGCCTAGTGCTAAACCAGATATTACTTTACTGTGAACCTAATAAACATTCGTTATTAGATTCACATAAGTGTTCAATAAAGATATTTTTTTAAATAATAAGAAAGTAGCAAAAACCACAATTCACGGGCATATTTTTGGATAAGATTCAGGTTCACTTATACACGTTATTACTTATGAACACGGCAAGTAAATTTATAAGTTTACAATTATGGACATTATTCATATTGCCATGTATAAATTCAAATTAATGACCTATTTAAATGACTAGTATGAAAGCCACATGTAATCCACAATATTGAGCCAGACAATAGTAAATGTACGAAAATATATCTTTTCGCATATTCCGCAATATTATATAAAGCAAATAATATAATATTTACATAGATTTACGTACACAAACCGCAGTGAAAATTTAAAATTAAATAAAGCTAAGAGTGCTCATTATTGTAAAACAGGACGCAAATTACATTCACAGGTACCTCCGTAAAATATTAAGAGCCTAAATCATGTGGGGTTATCATCTAGATCAGATATTATTATGATTCAATTGACCATCCATTGGCATAATATGACTACGCAAATAGAGTGCTAGAAACGCTAATTTAGTATTTATGTTATTGATTTATTACATAATTAAGTCTAAATATCGATGTAAATTTACAAATACAGGTCCTGAGATCAGTCAAATGGCGTAATAATTGGCAATTGATTATAGGCAATTATAGGCAGCTAGTAAGTTGTGCCAATCTTATAATAACTAGGGAATTTATAACAACCTGGAAATATGATACAACACCAATGAACTAGAGTTCAGTTTTAAAGATTTTTATAAGAATAAATAAACTATAGTTCAAACGATCTTTCCGTGTACCCAATCATTTAGATTGAAGTTTTGATACTTTTCACTCGTTATATTATGTACAAGTTACACATATTTGGCAGGTCAGTGTTACAAAAGCATAATAAGGTACAGAATTGTATAATGCCCCAGTTTTATAAATCTTTTAAAGCTGTGATTTAAAGACGTTTAATATTATTAAAAATAATTGAATTAATCATAGACCCGTCCTTGAACATCAAACTGGTGAATAAAAATAAAGCATTTTCCTTACGTAAATAAAAATATAATATAAACCCTATCAAAGCAAATATATTTAACAATTTAAATGTAAAATATAGTTTCATATTATTATTAATTATTTCATTTTAGTTAAGTATGTAACTACTTTTTGTCTTTCATAAAATTAATTTCATAAGTTCATAATATACCTACTTTTACTCTATTTGATTAGTTTTGCTGACAATTATTGAACTTTGAATGTTCCATGTGGTATTCAATACTATCGTTTTTTTTTCATATGTATTTTTCACCCTGAGCATCTCATACTCTATTAAGACTACGGCATCTACACCTTTAGCTAGAGAGAGACGTCTTGTTAAAACTATGGTACCTACTTATTTGTAATGAAAGAAAAAATATGTACGTTGAACACACTACTATCAATGCTATTAAACAACTCGTAAAACAAGAAAGTACGAACATGATAAAACCATAGCGATTTGGAATCCACATTCGACATTCACAAACTTTTCTTTATTTGAATCTGCTGGCTAGCACGCACCTTTGCAATGGCGCATAGCAATTTCCTAACAAGGCGTGACAATTGTCGTATTGTTTCTAAATATGAAACAAGTTAGGTAATAATCGTAGCATCTATCGTCCTGGGGCGTCTATAACATGCTTCCTATAATAAAAAATAGATTACAATATACTTAATTCTCATCAGTTATTATAATCCCATACAGTCGTTATAAACATTGTACCTTGAGGAATATATTGCGTAATTCATACTCTTATTACAGTTAATGCAAAGGTAATTTTATGATTCTGCTGATAATTATAACTTCATTCATTTTTACAATGAATACGCAGTGGATACAATAGATGGATGTAACTACATTCCTATTGTTTTAGAACACAAAACAAGGTAACGGATACACGCACACGCGTCCTTTAGGTCAACGTTTCATCAAGTTTTAATTTAAAAGAACAAGGAACACTTAAATAGTTTTTATCAATTCCTGTATTGATTAAAGCAGGTTTCTTTACGTAAATTAATCTCAATATTTTTTAATAATTGGGTAACACCGATATGTTGCTTAGCAACGCTTTGTTTATCAATAATAATTTCGCCGTAAACAAATAGAATATCGTTGTCTTTTGTTGTATTGTATATGATTTGGTATATGAAATATTACAGTGCGTCAAATTGACCATAAGAATTAATATATTGTATCATTTAAATATTTTAATATGTAATGGCCTTATACAGGTTATTTAGTACTCAGGTGGAAATTCAGTATAAGAGTTACTTGTTATCAAAGGCCACATTTTTTTACTCTTTAATAACCACATTGTTGAATATAATTTTGCCTTTTATTATAGCATATAGAAGCAGAGGTAAGCAAAATTATATTCCTATTATATAGGTACCTACTTAGTAGATTTTACCTAAAGGCTTTTTCTTTGTAATGATTACGCGACCCATACTGCTTATATCAGAGCATAAAGACTGCAGTTGTAAATTGCATGTGTATTTAATAATATTCTAACTATTCTTTAATTTCAGGTTTCTGGTTAAAGTCCCACAGTTTCTTTGAACAGCCTTTAGTACACTTTACCTACGAGTACTTACTAACAGCAGAAACACAAGACCCCAGCCAATCTATAATCTGCAGTGAAATAAAGGGTCTTGATGAAAATGAAGTTGGAGATAGTGACAAATGTGTTACTATTGAGGTAAAATGTAAATTTTTAGTTAAAAAACAGCATGCCCAAGAGATACTATTCTATAGCATTCAAAAAATAATAAAAAATCAAATTACAAACAAAGAATATTGTCTAATACTTATATTTTTTGTTCATATCTTTCAATTCTACCGCTTGCAATAGATAATGGAAAACAAGGGTAGAATAATAAATATTTTTTCACGTTTTACTTTTTCGTTCCCTAAATACGGTAAATGGAGATATTAATACCAACTCATTTACAGGTCGACGAACACGATTTTGACGATGACGGTAAAAGTGATTCTTTGCAACTGAAATATCAACTTGATGTGCCTCCAGACAAAATATTGGTCTCATTTATATTAATATTGGGGTTAAATTTTCAATTAAAGGTAATGTACATAATTATGTATATATCATTAGGGTCTTAAACGTCCGTAAAGACTTAATCACCTTGCACCTATCTGACTACAAAAACATCACGTTACAAATATAATTTAATTTTTTCATAAAATCTATAAACACACCCGACTCTATTTAATTCCCTATATGTGACTGCGTTATCTAAAAAAAGTAATTTTCATCGATACCCTTGTTTAAACTTAAACTATAGAAAAATATATAGGTATCATACGGGTAAATACCTGTTAGGTACTGACAATATTGGTAATAGCCAACGTACCATACAAACAATAGTAACAAATGCAATCCAGCTTTAAAAAGTTTTAGTGTGATTATTCGTCATTATTTGACAATAATTGTTTTTCATTTTACGACTCAATACTTTTATAACTAAACAATCAATTAGATAATGATATAATGTTTCTTTTACAGACTGTGTGTCCCATGCACATGCAAAATCTTGCGGTAGTATCAAAGGATTTCGTGAGCGCTCCGTCTAGCTACAATTATTACGGCGACTTAGAATTATATCAAATATCACATCTTCCTTGTTTTTGGGGGTCATAAAGACATTAAATACAACAATTCCTTGCTGAATTTTTCAACGTGGCATGATGGAAATATGGCAGATTTTATTTTAAAAGAATATTTTAAGAGAGAAGGTAATGGCGCTCTGATTTTAGATATCATATTTTGACGTAAAAGGCTCTAATCCATAAAGTTCTGAATTAATTCCACGATCAGACGATTGGTAGATCTTAGTGATAATTTTTATTTTATACCCTTGAATGTCTAGATGGACAGGTCGCCGACACTGAGCAATAGCATTTCAAGATCTTTGCTAATATTTTTATACAGGCACTCTCTCTGTTCCAGTTACAATTCAAACTAAAACCGTGTATGAAAGAATTCAGTATGCGCACACAGATACAATGGACATAAGAATTAATCTTAGAATACCCGAAATGCAATTCAGATACACCCCAAGCATACTACAAGAGATCAAATGGGCCTGGCCGCAGTACCTATCGATCGTGGTGATATTCTATTGGCTCTTTAATAAAGCAAAAACCTTTGTATTCAGAAGACGGATGTTTATGGCTTGGGAAATAATACCCTGGAAAATATCAAAATAATTTATCCTAAAAGAAAATTAAAGCAATGTCATGCTTGAAGTAATAGCAACGAATTTATCAACCTACAAAACAATCGGTATGAATGGAAAGTACTCAATATAATTTCATAATAAAAATATTAGGTTTAACTAATGTCCATATGATTATATTATCTTACCTTCCTTCATCATAATTCACAAATCAATCAACAAGGAGCAAGACACTAGAATATGCTATAATTCTTTTTCTTGTCTTGGGGTTTGAAAATATTTAAATACTGAAAAGGTTCATAATTGTATATAAAAAGCTTGCTAAATTATCAGTGAGTGTTCATAGGTGTGAAATGTTAGGTAAAATAGGTAGTTAAAAATAAAGAATTAATTTAGCTTCTATTTATCTATTTGTTTTCTTACATTAATCCTTTTTACAAATTTACATTTTGTCTTAATTCAGTCACAACACTTACAAAGAATTATTTATTGTCTTAACCCAGAATAAAATCCAATGTAGTAGTATACAATCAACAGCTCTAGCAAGTAGCATCTCCTACCAGGAATCTGGAAGTGAAAAAATACAAATCTAAATAAAACAGAACTAGCATTTGTTTAAAATATAGAAACTTCAGAAACAAATTTCAAAATGATTTATGTTTACACGAATGTTAGACATTGAAATTAAACTAATTTTCAGATTCTATCGAGAGTTTTTGTATTTTATTTTTCTCCTGACGTTCCGAAGACTTTGCAGCCTTCATGGTCACTGGGGGACTGAAATTTGTTTAATTTCAAAACAAATTACAAAATATTTTCAAGAGAGCTACTATAAAACATTTTTTTTTAATTTAAAATCCCCATTCCAAACTGCAGAAACAAAATTTTTAAACACCAAACTTATTAAGACTTATTATATTACTCACATTCTTAACAAGTTCATTATGAAGTCACTGAGTGAGTGTGAGTGTTGGCAGTTGTCCGATGTCAGACTTGGATCTATCCAGTTCAGCTCTGTTGTCTTCAATAATGAATGTCTTTCCACTGAAGTCATCAAGTTGCACCAATAAATATCTACACATGTAGTTGCCATATTCATTCTGAAAAGAGAATATTAAAATTCAATTATGAATAAAAAAATCAGAGATTAATCTTCAAAATAGGAAATTTTGCATTTGAATGTTATAAAGGTTAAAAGACTCTATGCATTGTGAACTACATCTTGTGTGTTAATTTATTTTATTTTTATTTATTTATGTAGCTTTTTTTTAACTATCTTTAGATGCTGACTAAGATCACACACCATTAGAGTTTAAAGGATAAAATGTGCACATAGCACAATACACAGTATTCTGAATTTATGGAACTCCTACATAAGAAAAACTGTAGATGTCCATACAATTGGTCAATTATCTTTAGTCCCCACTTTGCTTTGCTAAATTTAGATAGTTACAATTTGTGAAAATATTGTTACTGACCTGCTTCATGTCTAATTCAACAACACCCTTGTTCCTTATTCCCTTAATGTAGAACCTCATCCTCATATGCTTCACTCCGTCTTTTTCATAAACAGCATGGCTTACATGGGTCCTTCTTCTACGAGTTGTTTCTTCTCCATATCCCTTAATTGGAGCTCCTAAAGCATCTTCTACTCGTGGATCCTGGAATTTCATAAAATATTATTAAATTAGCTTAGATATTAGAAAGGTCAAATATAAAACTAAAGCATAATTATAATATCAAACAACCAAAGAGGTTTATATATACTAATATGGATGTAACGGAAAAGTTTCAGTCATGTCCGAAAGGACAAATTTGTAATGTAAACATAATTACGTTCAAACAGTGATAACAGCACTGACATTTGAAGGTTTCCAAAATATTTGATTAATGCAAGAACACTTTTAAACTTACGTTTTTACACTTCTCTAAAGCTTCTGAGTATATACTGTTCGGGCTGTTACTGGAAAACAGCTCTCGAAACACGTAAAAGAAGATAACACCAGTCACTCCAATACCGACCAAAATAACACCCGTGTATGATACAGTCTTGGTAGTTTCCTTTATTTTCTCTCCCAATGGTCTTACATCTGTAGAAACGTCTGCTCTCTCTGAACTTTTAGTCAGGCCATCCTTTTTACTAGAATAATAACGAACGAATCTTAATCTATAATTAGATTGCAAAATAGCAGGAAGACTCTCAACGGCGCTGCTGTTCCGCAAAATAGGCCGTAATCTTGGGATGATATTCATATTTATTTAATAAAACTAGATAACATAAAACAAAATTAAATAATTATATTTTCACCGGACTAATTAGGTTACAGAATTTATCTGTCAAACACTAAACAGATATAAGTTAGGGATGTGATCTAACATCTATTAACCAAAGTATCGATTACTAAGAAAAAAGTCGCTTCTTTTTCATTGATATGTTTATTTATTTATTTATTAGGTATTGAAGCAGACGTAACATTAAGATTACAATAATTAAAGTATTATAATTTATAGCTATAATTTAAGCTCAAGTTAGGAAAACTCAATAAGAATATAATTTGATTTAAAAATTATGTCGATCTATAGCACTAAATCGTACCTAATAAACCGATATTTTACCAAAAAAAAACGTATCTAGTCTTTATTTTTTTCATAGCTTTATTGTACACTATAAAGAAAATACTGCGCTTGATATTAAAACAATAAAGGCTGAAAGGAGGTACAATTGGCGGTCTTATCGCTCGCGGCAATCTCAGAGATAAAAACAAAAATTGAGCAAATCCCTGAATCCCAAGAGTGTATTCCCTCCCTAATTTTCGATTTATCAATTCGGCAATAGTCAATCCCTGATATCAAATAGCGTTACTAAATAATAATGCGCTCAATTATTCAATTTTATAAATTGATTAAATCCTGGGATCGGATAATAATGCTCACAAATTAACTCTATTGTTAGAAAGTTAGATACATGATGAATTACTTTAAAAATTGTAGTCGACTTTAATAGCGAGCTGAGGACTACAGCACACAAGGATATATTTCGGGGACTCCCGCACCGCGCCGGGCCCGGCATAGAGTAAATTTAATAAAACATCTACCCCGCAATCAACTTGCGAACCAGCGAACTCACTTTACCCAGATAAAAAAAAACTTCTAATGCCATGTACAACAATAATAAAATTCTACGGCTATCATACTTACAGAATTCGCATAGGCTTATTGTATAGATAAAATAATATAATGATATACCGAATAATCGATAAGTAGTATGAATCCACTAAATAGTTATCGTACTGTCAAGTAACAGTGCTGTATTTTGACATTACAGCCAATTGTTTTTCATTTGGCCAAATCCGATTATCATAATTAACATTATGTATAGGCTTATTCTTTTAGACTGTATATGATAGAAGAGGACAAAATATAACCGAAACTGATGTCATATCTTTGCGATACGGAATATCATTCTTATTGATTACGTTTGCGTTATCGGTACCTACGTTCTGCGTACACTTTGTTGGTGAATGGTGTGGTTATTTATTCAAAAATGTATTTTAAAATTTATTAGATCAAAGAAGATTTCAAATATGATGTTTATCATTGCTAATGTTTACGTGTTTCGACTGCAAACCAGAAAGTTTTCTGCCTTCTAACGTAGAAACAATCTTAAAACACACTAATAATGGATTGGATAATTTCCGATGAGTTGGGTCTCACCGTGGGGCATCTGGTGGGTTGGGGAGCGGCTGGTGCTATGATAATAGGAGGAGTGGCTCCATACATTCCACAATATAGACAAATAAAGAGGTCTCAAGACGCTGAAGGGTTCTCTTTGTATGTGTGTCTTGCACTCCTTATAGCAAATACTTTGAGGATATTATTTTGGTACGTTACATACATAATTAAACTGTTTGATAGTTTTATTTGTAGTAGGAATAAGGTCTAAAGCCCTGCTTTTCGTTTTCAGGTTTGGTAAAAGATACGAATTGCCATTGTTGATACAAAGCATAGTGATGAATATAACAATGTTTGTGATGATAAACCTTTGTGTTACTGTTCGTAAAAAGAACCAAATAATCAGGGCAAGGGAGCGAATATTCACAGGTTGGTATATGGTACAGGTAGATCTTAAATTAGGAAATAAAAGTTACCAACTACTATCCCAATTATGATTCTATGAATGCGTGAAAATAAATTGAAACCAATGCTAAAGGTAACTTACATTTTGGCATAGCTTTGTATAGTATTAAAACTTTTAGTGAAAATTATACATAGGCTTTAAAGTAATATTTTTTTATCTATTCAGTTGAATTATAAGTATATATTATCTACTTTTGGTGTTATAATTCAGAATATGGGTAGAAAATCTGCACTTACTAACATGCAAATTGATTTGTAACCTTATGGGAACTATATGGCATAAGATTTCTTTCCTGTATGTGATTAAAATCTTTATATTATGGTGTAAATAATCATAGAGTGTTTTATACATTCAGGACCAGAACCTGTATGGTGACACTGGGGGTTGATAATAGACATTTCAATCCATATCTACACTAATTATTAATTGTTATCTGTAATTAACGCCATGCCCTAAACTCTAATGTAATAATTTAAATATTATTTAATTTAAAACTTATTTATCAAAAATTTGTAAATTTTTAATTTCTTATACACAATAAAAAAAGGCCAGTCTTTAGGATTGGTTTCAATAAAAACTTATTAAAATACATATATATGTATGAAATTATTTGCTTGAACTACTTACTGCTAGCGGCTAGCCATCTATCAATCAGTTAATGATTAACAATTAACATTAAAATTGCATTTAACTTTCTTTTAGTCTTATATATTTTCTTCTTTATTTATTTTAGTTGAAATATTATTTCTTTATGTTGTATAGTAACTTATTTTTATTTTTAACATTATTTTATGTTTGGTGGTTGGTGTGAATGGTGGTTGAAATAGGTGCAATATTCATGTTATATATACTATTGTGTTGTGTGAATGGATCAGCCCAGCCTGACGACACGGCACACTGGCTGGACCAGCGAAGTGCCACCAACGGGGGAGAAAAACCCCATCGGTTCTATGGTAAGTACCACCGTAACATACCAGCTGCCTTGCTCATAATTGCTGTCATAATACAATCATGATAATTGTTTTTGTTTCAGCCACAATCCATGCTTTGCAATTTTTTTTTATTTATTATTTGTTATGTTATTTGGGATATTAAATACATATTATTTTACCACTATTTTGCTTTTATTTGCCGTAGCATGTTTTATCTGTTACAAGTATGTGAAACATGTTTGAATTACATTTATCATAAGGTTAAGTTATTATCTAAA
Organism: Manduca sexta; assembly: GCF_014839805.1. Lineage (NCBI taxonomy): Eukaryota > Metazoa > Arthropoda > Insecta > Lepidoptera > Sphingidae > Manduca > Manduca sexta. The sequence goes on along the minus strand of NC_051137.1, from coordinate 5,900,605 downwards.
CACTGTATCATGCATTTGTTACTAACTTGGTTCGGTGGTGTTACGATAAATCAGTTATTATTATAATATCTGAATGGTACAATGACTGGGTCACATGTGTGTTGTATCAATGTGTTATCTATTGATGTTGTTAGCCTTTGACATGGACTTCCTAGTTTATAGTAAAACACTGTTACTCTCATTTGATAGTTTCAATGTAATATTGATGACATGTGCAGTGTGCACAGTTGTTTACGTTTTTTGTTTTATTACGTAAAAGTATGAAGATGGTCAAATTCCAATATTGATTTACGTCAGAGACATAACAATTATTTACACAGTTGCATGATAACATGTTTAAGAATTAATACAAATGCATACCTATACTCTATAGAATACATGTGCATAGTTAGGATCCTTGTACTAAACTACCCTATTATAGTCTTAATCAATTGGATAAAATTAATGTGCAAAATTATTTCAGTTACTGCTACGATAAAATTATTGTGGAAAAAAGTGATTTAATTGTGTACTTCATACATTTTTTCTTTTCATTTGCATGAGATTAGAAAATAAAAATAAATGTTCATATTATGAATCTTGTATGAGCAGGGGTTATGGTTTAAAAATACATTTATTGTCTGTGTGTTGCGTGCCTGCTTGATTGTATGTTCGAATTGAATCGTTAGAAAAAATATTTAGTGGTCTTTTTTTATAATGACTCGCTTTGTGTTTTAGAGGCACAATTAGCAGATATGTTATCGATAATGCATTTTGCTTGTAATAAATCATTTTTATTATAATAGATATCTCTAAGATAATAAATAATAGTATCTGGAGCGTAAATATTGCCTTCAACTATCCAATAACTATTTAATATTTTCCTAAATTAACAAAATTAATAGTATTAACAGTGTAGCAAAAAAATACTTCCAGAGGACGAAACAAATAAACAATAAAAAATCTTTTTTTATTTGCAGATTCACTTTTATTTGCGCTCGTCTGAAAATCATTTGATCCCGAACACATATTACAATGTGCTTATTTTATTTATTTCCAGATATGGAACGAAAATACTTCTGGGCCTGGACCGATTTCCAAAGTTACGTAGACTGCATGTTAGTGTTCTCCGTGCTCGGCGCTGCGATCACTTATTTATTGATAGAGTTCTCACCGTTCGTGGAGCTCATCGGCTTCCTTGCCGTGTTCACTGAAGCAATGTTGGGCGCCCCTCAAATAGCAAAGAACCATCAGAACAAAAGTACTGAAGGAATGAGGTGCGTAAACAGCTTTTGTTATAGTTATTTTTCGATACAAAATATTCCTAAAGCTATATATAGGGTATATACAAAAATCAGATTTATATACATCCATTACATATGTTTATAAAAGAAATCCAGACCTGTCAATTTTCCCACTAAAGTAGAGAAAACGTTAAAAATTACAAGCAAGAAGTTTTCCTATACCCAATATGGCAAAATTGACCAAAAATTATAATAATATTTTGCACGTTATTGCACGACATTGGATTTAAAGACGCATAAGGCTCATTGATTGACTACAATGTCCTAACAAATACAGCCCCTCCGCGCTGAGCAGCACAAATATACTTTTTTTTATCCCGAATATGACCAATGAATTTCTTATACTATAGCAACTACGTCGTAATTCAATTAGTTTATGTAACATACATTCATTGTCAGTCATTTATTTTTAGAATTGCTTATCAATTTACTTAGCTCTGTATAGATTCGTATTTTCTTACCGCGTTCGTCTATACCTCTGGAGATTTTAGTGTTTGACTCTACCATCCTCTCTCTGCTCTACCATGGGCCACTCAGAGCATCAATAATTACAGTTTTGATTTGAAAAGGTAATGTTTGAGCACTTTCATTAAAATTAAAATATTTTTCATGAGAGCTAACTAACGGCATAAAAAGTGGCCTATATGTTAATATAATACATGGTCGATCTGTTTGTCAAATTTCATTAAAATCCGTTGAGCGGTTTCTTAGTTTACTTCTAACAAGCATCCAAACATTTTCTCAATTTTTCCCATTTATAATATGAGTAAGATAAGATAGTAAGATAATATTTCAAATTAATTTACTCTTGCTACCGAATTAACCGCCGCGCCGCGCTGATTTCGATAGCTAAACAAAATTTTCTCCGTTGACATTTCATGCTGATTTGCAACCCAAGTTTCACAAACTTCAACGCACTAAGGACGCTCCCAAAAACCTTACAGGTCGGATTTGCTACTCAAAGCGACTGATAAATATAACAATTATATTTAATAGTAAAAATCCTTTAAGATAAATGTTCGTTCACTCAACAATCAACCGTCTGCTTCCAAGCTCGAAAGTATCAATACATGAACGCTAACACTGTATAATTAATAATATCAGCCCTGTATTATATACTTGCCCACTGCTGAGCACGGGCCTCCTCTACTACTGAGAGGGATTAGGCCTTAGTCCACCCCGCTGGCCTAGTGCGGATTGGTAGACTTCCTTCGAAATTTCTATAGAGAACTTCTCAGATGTGCAGGTTTCCTCACGATGTTTTCCTTCACCATTAAAGCGAACGATAAATTCACAAAGAATACACACATGATTTTAGAAAAGTCAGAGGTGTGTGCCCTTGGGATTTGAACCTGCGGACATTCGTCACGGCAGTCCGTTCCACACCCAACTAGACTGTATAATTGCCGGCAAATAACTTGAGCACACGTAAATACAGTACCCAACCTTCAAAAACACTACCCTAACCCCCAGTAATAATGTTCTTAATTATTTGCCGGCTATTTTGACCACTACAGCTATTTCCAGTAACACACTGAACAACCGCTCCACCCAAACATTGCCTAAATTGCAATAACTTGAAATTGTAATTTCTATTTTAGTGTAAGCATGGTGGTAATGTGGACGTGTGGTGACGTGTTCAAGACTGCGTATTTTATAATAAGAGAAGCGCCCACACAGTTTTGGGTGTGCGGCAGCCTTCAAGTCTCCTTAGATGTTATCATTCTGTTTCAAGTGAGTATTGCATTGCATCATAATTTGTTCATATATTATATTTTACATGTGTGCCAGAATGTGTTAAAGCGTAACAACAAACAAGGAATACCCATGGCGAAAAGACCAGTAACAGACGATTTCAATAATCTATCGCAATTACTATGTTTGGATCGATCGCGAAAATGCACCAATCAGAATCAAGTTTCACATGTCTACAAATTACTTATTCGATTGTTTGTTTTTAGGATCTTACCGTAGATAGCGATTGAAATTATTTATTGATTTTGGTAGTCAATCGTGTTAGTATAAAAACTTTCTTAAGAATATTTTCTGTTTTAATTGGAATTCTCGTATGAGTACCACGAACTTCATTGAAAATTTCATTATTAGTGATATCAACGCACAGACAAAGAGCCATTTTGTGCAAATATTAACGTATAGACGTAGATCAATCTTATAAGTTAGTCCGTTTTGATGTATTGTGTATGAGTGTTTAATCGGGAAAAACATTCTAAGTTTGATTACCCATGAAACATAAAAAAATATGTAATTTAACATTAATCATCTAATGTTACATATATCTTTTTTATATGATAGATATTATTGACTTAATTGACCCAAAGGCCATGATCAAAATCTTTTCATGCCGCCGGTCTTATATTTTCCTATAGAATATTTTTAAACATACGGAGTATTTGCAACTCGGTCGGCTTAAAAACAAACGCATTAACCCCTATCGGTATTCACTATCAACGCGATAAAGCAGGAAACATGTTTACTCAGGCCATACTTGTATTGCTAGCCTTAGTATTACTGTCATTTTGGTCTATTCCCAAAATATTCACCGTGTACCAGGATGCCTTGGATTTGATACTTGGCTAACAACGATTTATGAAACATGCTTGACCGAGGTATGTTGCACCGCCTCCACATCAATGTGGGTGAAAGAGGACTCATTACTGGTGTTGGTGCGGTTGCAGGTGTGGCTGTACCGCCACAACACGGCGGCAGCGCGGCGGCTGCGGCGCGGCGACTAGCAGTGGACCGAGACCGACTTATAGCACGCGCATCGGTCGCACCGCTCGCACCACTCGCGCCACTCGCACCACACGCAGGCCCCGCTCTTCTTCGTACTCTACTCGGTACCGCTCTTCTGCTTACCCTACCATTTATGATGAAATAATTAAATAACTAAACCCGAAAGTATTCCACAAATACGAAACGAGTGATGAATGTTATGGACCATTTGTACTTTTGTATAGGTGTTCCATGTTAGTAGGTATACGTTAATGGCACGTGCCAATTGTTGCTTCAAAGCCATGGCGTTATAGTTAAGGTAAATATGGTGCGAATGCGTTAGTTGAAACGACGTAATATTAACTGATATGTATATATAAGGTTGTTATGGGTCCGTATGTTTACGGTGCTATAGGTTTGTGCCTAAATTATCAACGAGGTAAAGTTGTAGACCTTCTTTATATCGATGAATGATCAAAGTAGGTAGGATAATTGTTATTTAGAAAGACCAACTATATTTCTATATTTAAGGTGAATTTTGACTAGTCGTTATAATTATTTAGTGGAAATAGAAAAGCACGCTTAGCTTTTGCTAGAATTCAGTATAACCTAGTTTTATTCTGTGACATGTACATTACAAATGTGTAATATTCTTCATAATTAAATATATCTCCACGTAAGATTGAATAACTTGCGATGCAATGTATCTTAAAGGTATAGTAGTATTGCTCGTATACACAGTTGTAGTACACCTTATTCCAAGACTTGCTTAGCTGTGACATTTCTATAGGTATATTGTGTACATAATAGGTACAATTATATTTTTAAATGTTTCGATGTATTAAGTGCTTACTGAGAATCTATATAAGTTGAGGCACTTAAGGATATTGATATAGCTGCGGGTGTGTCCACGATGCGTCATTACATTCCGATGTAGTGTGAGAAACACTCGGTATCTTAGTGAGAAGAACGTATGACGGGTTAAGAGCGTGCTCGACTTCCATATAAAAGAGTAGATTTTAATAAAATCCTTCATTCGCTATTCTCAGATCGATCGTAAATAGACCAATGAGAACAAAGTTTATTTGACGGTTACAGATGACTTGTTTTGATTGGTTGATTCCCCTGGGGCCATAGCGAATGGGAATTTATTGATTTCTGGCCATAGATAATAAGCCAAATGTAGAAGCTATACAAAAGACTGCTGGCGCTTCCGGCACACTGATTTATATCGAATGAGAAACTGCGTCACACAGTTGAAATAGCGCACACGTTTTGATATCACCGGCGGTGGCCTCCTCCAAGTATTTTATCGTTTAGACCAATTAAACGTATGTTTTTATGTATTACTTAATGTAAACACTTTGATTATTCGATTGTAGTTAATGAGTGTTTTTTTATGTAAATATTCCACTCGAATGTAGTGTTTTTGTGGATATTGAATATTTATACAATTATCACCAACGGCAAAACGTTTACGATGTTCTCCTATAATACGTAGTATAGACCTTTGTGTCGTTTCGTATCACTGATATGAGATCTTAATTGGGTCGTAAATTAATATTTCACACAATGACTACTTTTCACCGCGAATACTTACATACATATTACATACATTCCTGACAATATAGCAATCATTTAAATGTGCAACAAGTTATTTTAATGGTATTCATACAAATTTATTATTATTTTCGGCGCATTGAAATATAAAGTACCAAGTCACTTTGACATCTATAACATTTCCGAAAATGCTCCTAAAGCCGCTGAAGCAAACTGTATTCAACTTATACGTATAGCTGTTTCAAATTATACGTAGATGTTAAATTACAAAAAGTATTTTGTCTGTCCGTTCCGTTTTTACAGTTAAACCGCTTAACAGATCGGATAAGTCAATGGTATATCTTAAAATAAAAAGGTAGATATCCCATTAGAAGCGCAATCTAAAAACTCTAAATTTTCACAATTGATTGCATACACTACACATGAATGACTGTCTGTTTTTTTTTTCTTCATACTAGTTTAAATGTATAGTGCCACAAACTTATCTGGCCCGGTGGCCGAAAGAGGAACTAACGACGTCATTTTGAAAAGTCAAACTGCCTGCCATTCGCTGACATAACAGCGACTTTCTCACCGGGCCAGATTAATTTGTGGGACTATAATACGTTAACTGATTCGTATGACATTTCAAATATGTGTCAAAAATTCCTAGACATGTCAAGAATGTGTATGTGTGTGTACAGACCACTTTTGCGTTAGCAAAGTAGTGTTTAGATAACGTCGACTGACGAGGGTGATAATCCCTCGCCAGTTAACATAAATATGCTGGCCTGTTGGAAGCGAATATACACAGGTTGATTCCGGGACGTGGCACACTTATGCGTTGGATAGACAGAAAAGACGTAAGACACGGACGGGGCGCGGACGTTTCTCTTCCGCGTCTCTTTCATACAAAATGTATAGAAACTTCGAAGTGCAAAACATACACAAAAGACAGGGCGCCGACACGACACGGACACGACGACTACTCGCTTGCGCCCTATTGTAAAACATACAGAAAGAATGGGCCCTATCCTCGCCCCACGTCTTTTCCGTATGTCCGAGCCTTACGTGGGCTACTATTGCGGGTTATAACACCTTGTGTACGGTAGCCGTTATCTGAGGGGACATAAAATATATCCTATCACCAGCGCATTTGATTGTAAATAAAATTTGACGCACATCTTTCTGGCTCCAGGGTGACAATGTCAGACTGAGCCAGTGACACCTTGGATGTAGAAAGCTGCTCCGGTCAATCATATTGCATTAACAGTGTTGATCTGAAGAACGGATTGTTTGTATAACCCCTTATAATTTATGCAATGCAGCCTTAAGGGCTCTTCCCGAGCAAACGGCCTTGAGGAATTCTTTCCATACTTAGCGACGTGTGGATTACGAGCATGAACATGCAAATATTTACGTATAATTTCGTTTAAAAAAAAACTGTTTTTTTTTTTATTTTCTAACCACGTAGTACTAAAATATAAGGAATATTTTATTAGAAATTGTCGATCCAACAACTTGATTACAAAAAATTATGTATTAGGAGATGTATAAAATCATCAATTTTAATCATTTTCTTTATGAAAAAATATCCACATTATAAAATATTGCAAAATATAATGTAATTTTTGTTGTATATGTATTATAAATTTCGAATACATAGTTTTAAAAAATACAGTTAGTGCGCCTTTTTGCTGGGATAAGGTTTTGGGTATACGCGTATACCCAAAACCATTTAAAATATATAAATTTTGTTGAAGCAAATAATTTTGAATTACATAATTCCAAATTTTATTTTATAATTAAATTTTTATTTCAATTTACAATTACGACGGCTACAGTAGTTTTTGAATGCTGTGGTCGAGTACATTTTCTATAAATGACTCCGCCTTAACCAAACGATACCTTTCAATTAGTTATGGATGCATTAAAATAATTGTAACTAAGGAATGTTGCACGAACCGGTATTTGTTGTGGATCACCTTGAATGTCATTCATATACAAACTTTCATGTATTATCTCGCATTATTAAGTGATTTAGAAAAACATTTTCAAGAATCAACGATACGAGACGACAGCTTTTAAAGTAATTGAATTCATTTTTATGTACAAATTATTTTATTTTATGTAGTACAATTTACAAATTTTAACATGTCAACACTTTATTAATGACGTAACTTATAAGGATGTTAAAAACGACCACTTATTTTAGTTATATAATAATTTATATAGAGACGTTGTGTTTGTTTTATTTGGGATATTTTTTATGTTAATGTACAAAACTATGACTAAACAGTTAAACGATTGACTATTGACGTGATATTGAATAACAATTTATAAAGTATGTTTATAATTTGTTGTTCATTTACAATTTATGTACCGTTTATAATATATAAGTACAAATAGTTGGCATTCATATAATATTTAATATAATGTTAAGTAAAGTTTTAAAAGAATTTCTCACGAATATTGTAAAACATAAGTACCCTATTTTTATATCCGATTTTGTTTGTACTTTTATGTTAGTCTTCCTGAAGAATGTATTACTTTGATGGTAATTATTAGGACATTTTTTTAATAGTTATTTCTTTTACAAACGATCGTGAACTTGAGAGAGATAATATTATATAGATGTGATGGAACATATCGTATTCATATTCAGTACATAATTAAAATTATTATGTTGGTAAATATGATATATGTATATGTCAATTATTATGTAGAGTACCGTAAAATGAGTATGTATGGATTTGTAAATACTCGTCATATGTTTTGAAGAGTACGTAAATAAGTTGTGATTTTATCAGTTAACGTTATAATACACGAAATAAAAATTATATTGTTTGTTATATCGTTGTTATTTTATTCAAAACTTTTCCATAATTAAAGTCAACCATATAATTGCCTAATGTACTCCTATACACTCAAAAGTCCCAAGTAGACATTCATATACATATTACATAGTTATGAACCTCTCAAAAGAGCTTATCGCACGACGTTACATAGGTCGTGCAAAGCTCGGTAATGAATATTACGATGACGTACGTTACGAAATGTTTGAAAAATATTCAGTCGGTTGTGATTCGCCACCGTATGACGTAAGAGAAAGGGACGAGGGTGTAAGGATGAGCTGAAGGGTGGATCGATGGGCGCGGGAGGCAAGAGTGCGCGCTGTCGCCGGCTCCGGAGCCAGCGCGCGGCCCGGCTCGCACCCCCCCGCCGCCCGCCGCGCCCGCCGCCGCCGCCCGCCGCGCCAGTGTGCGAGCCTGTCGGGCGGCGCGAGGCCGTGTCGCTGCCAACCTCGCAGCCTCACCGCTTGCAGCGAGGTGAGTGGACCGCTTACCGATTCACAACTGCGACAAACTCTTTTATGTCCATCTCATATTGATTGCATTCACAAGTACACACACAATATGGACACGTCTAAAGCTCTGCCATAATATAAGCTCTACAACGCGAACATGAATACAAATTTTTCATTCCAAAACACAAATCAAAATATTATACAAGTACAGAGGAAATTGACATCGGTATGTATTTTGTAAATTAATAACTAATCCTATATTAATAGGTTATTAATATATTAACCTACATTAGTAGGTTCTAAACCCTACTTATCTACAATATACAATGAATATAGAAATGTAGAGTAATCTGTATAGTCAATATTAAGTAGATGTGTCCAAACAGTGATAGCGGGCGCCGGATAACATGTTCCTTGTTTAATAGTTTATCAATAATTTGTAGCTTATATTTAACTTATTCTATTTGAATTTGACCTATCATTAATAAATATTATTAGTTATAAGATGGACATTTATGTATTACCCTCAATTTTAAATCGGTCATAGTAACGGAGTCACTGCTATACAAAACTAAAGTAATACGTGGGATCAAATGCATGCTTATTTTTTATCATTTGAAATGTTTGTAAATATTTCGACAGTATCTACTGAATGTCAGAAAAACGAATGAATATATTTTCACACTCTATTATATTTATTTTGAAAAGGCCCTTTCGTGTTGCCAAGTATTAGGACATCAATTGGCTTGTCAGGTCAAAGCAAAATATTATAACAGGATGACTTATTTATTGGCCCATGTCTGTGATCTCTACGAAGGCCGCGGTATATTAAGACCCTACATCCGTCCTCCTTGTAAGACCTTCACCTTAGATCATCTTGTATTTAACCCATCAATCAGTATTGTCATTATCCTTATTTTCGCTGTCAATATTAGGTATACATACTAATGTTGTTTTGTTTCAGCTTCAATCATTATTCTGTTCGTAATGTAAAACTTATATATACTTACAAAATAATAATATTATGCACAATGTTTTTCATATTATAGGTATAAGTATATACAGTCATGCAAAGTTAATTAATATGTTTGTTTATTGTTTATTTTATTATTAATAATAACTATATAGGTATCTATTTCATATCCCTCAAAAGCCTTATTTTGTTTTGAAATACGTAAATGCAGTTACGGATATCTGCTTTGCGTCACATACTATCGAATTTCCAAATAAAGCGTATCCTTTATCACTGCGCCAAACAGAAATGACATTACTTTATATTGGGGTATGCGGCATCTCACGATTTTCATATTGACTAGCTATAAATTGCCATATAGGAGAGGTCTCAGGTAGATTTGAGTTTCACTGCATGATAGTCGATTAATATAATGGAACAAAACTTGGAAACAAAGCACTTTTAATTTTTTTCTATTCTAGCACGATGAAGAAACGAGTTTAGGTATTTAAACACGCAACTATCTGCTTCACCTTCGATTGTGTCTATTTTTGTTAGCTAACATGGATAGGTACTTATTAATATGACAATAATAATATTATTGAACTTATGTTTCGATTTTTTTGGAATACACACTTTTTAGAACTGTGTTGCTTCCTACCGTGAGTTGTAACTTAGTTTGGCTTCTATTATCGATGGAATTGCACGAGTGAATTATCATCAAATCTTAATATTCATAGCACTAATAAATAATAATAATAAATAGGACATAATTTAGTAAAATTCATACAAATTGTGAAGAAACCTGTATCCAATATTTCACACGCAGTTATTATTAAAGGTACCGTGGACACAAAAGTAGTTGATCAAATTCAAAATTTTAAATCGACGTAAAACTTTCGTGACCTTATCAACAATCGTTTTTTCTTTACTAATATAAACTACACAGGATTAACTTTATTATAGATAAAGAATAATATAAAATTTAATATATAAAATTTAATATGACGAAATTTTAAAGGTTTTGAGGTATCGCCTTAAAGGTTTTATTTATTTAGCTACTTTTATGGCTAAAATCTAATCACGTCAATCTATCTTGAAAACTTAGATAAAACTTATGAAAATAACACATCGGTTTGTTAATTTTTTTAGCAAGCATCGTAGAAATACACATTAACTACATTCGATTTAGAAAAAAAATAGACCTAAAAGTGGACAGGTTTCATTTCAAAAGGTTAAAGTTTTAAAGTATGCCTGTAGCATTCTACAAGTAAGTAGTCATAATACTTCAAATAGACGCAGATAATCACACGCACTATACACATAAACCTGATATATATAGAGTTCACCTAACTAATCGACACAATACCAAGTTTCATCTTCTCTTCAATAATGATCAACTTAAAAGTACCGGATTTAGGGTAGGGTGGATGGGTCTTCACCTGGGCGGCAGTTCCTGGGGAGAGCACTACAAATATACAGGTGGAAATTAAAAAAGAGGCGCCAAATAAAATTTCGTCTGGATGCCGAAATAGCTAAGGCCCTGCACTTTTATAATTTTTATACAGTGTGGATTCTAATCTCTATCTTCTTTAATGCTAAACCTTAAATTATTATCTAACAAAGCCGGTGTGTGGTCCGGTAGCGCAACTAGTAGCCACATATTATAAGACCATGCCTAGAAGTCGCTAAACTTATTAATTCCAAATCCGGATAAATTAGGTTTTTTTCTCGAAACGAGACGAGCTTGCCATTTGTCCGATGGTAAGCGATACGACCCCCCATAAACAGTAGAAAAACACTATCCAACAACTTGAATTACAAAGTATTGTTTGGTATTCCAATGTGCTCACCATCCTGAGTAAAACGTAGTGATTATATTCTCTTTGATCCTGAGACATGACATGTCAAATCTTATTATGTCAAACAGTTACACTGGCTACAGTGTAACGGTGTTTTCATTAAAACAAAACCTCCCTCTTACATTCGTTACCCAAATTGAGTAAAAAACTGCAGACCTCACGGTACGCATATCATACAATCATACAATAAAATAATAAATCTTGTAGTTATTTTTATAACCCTTTCATATTTGTAAGACAAATTAAAAATATTGTGGAATCTTTTAAGCTGCACCTAATTAGGTAGTTACTCAAATTGTTTTTAAAGAAATCAAGATTGTTTTACGCGTAAATTAATAATATCACATGTACCTGTCTGCCCACTACAGAGGCGACCCACTTGGCACTGTGCTTACATCTAAAGAATGTTGACAAAAAGTAGTTCCTGCTTTTAATGGTGACGAGAACCTGTAATTAATACATATTTAAATATCTAAGGGGCATTGCTCATTCCCATTTTACTTTACAAAAGAAATGGTAAATGCAGATTAATTCATGAGATCAAAATATTAAGGTTAGTTCACAAAATGGACGCATTTATCAGTGTTCATTTAATACTAAAAACATCTTGGTTTGTTTTTTGTATTAGATATCAAGCAATATTCTTTCCTATACATAAAATGGGTCATGTAATAAAGAATATATAGGTCATCAGCCGATTTTGTCCTATGTACTACAAATCGACCTTAAACATTGTGATATTTGTCAAACAATGAGCTTTCAAATTTCTGTTACAAGTACCCACTTTATCACCTCTACTTTATTACCTCGCTCTAATAACTACTTCAGCGTAGATGAGAGGGTACCTAGTACCACATGTATGTTATAATGACTTTCAAAAATATATTGCCATTTGAATTTTTAATTATTCTGTTGCTGATGTATTGTACGTATAAAATATAAATACCTACATAAGTATAACATACCTTTATACATTTTCACGCTGATTTTACATAGAAATCACAAACTATCCTTGGAAAACTAGTTTCGACTGCGGAATTTAATATGTAGCCTCTTGGAATGCAGTATGCACGCTTTGAGAAACTCTTGATCTTCAATATAACTTCAACAATTTTGTCTCACAATTGCATAAATTATTTTAATCTTTTTATACTGCTATTAACTAGTTAAATTGAAATTACCTACATACTTAGACAAAAGCATACCAATATAAATAATCAACAATCAAGTAATGAAATATAACTATGTTTATAAATTAAAATCCTTTCAAATTATATGCCTTTTTCAATAGTTTGCGCACCTAGTCAAAGCAGATCTTAAACATACACGCCTACTTCGAAAACACTAAGGCTAACTTTCGAAATTTAACTTTGAATAAAATTTGATTGAAAATTACTTAGAGCGTTCTTAATATCGGGTTTTGCAATAAAGATCTAACCATTTTGTATTTTAATAAAATGGAATGATTGATATATTTGGTGAAAATTTATTCCAAGTGTAGTCCACAAGTTACATTTAATTGTGGCATTTGATCGCATTCATATGACCACCACGAGCACGAACAATGTTCCACCATTATTTCACACATATCGGCTGGGATGTTGGCAATTTCTCGTTCTATATAGTCCCTGAGCGCGTGTACCAACAACTTGGTGTAATTCCATAAAAAGAAATCCAATGGCGTTAAGATCGCATGAGCGAGACGACCAGTCGACGGACCATTTCTTAAAATTATTCGACTTCCGAAGTTTCCCTTTAATAAGACAATTATGTGACCAGCTGTGTGGCATGTGGCATTATCTTGTTGGGACGACATATGGCATATGACAAGTTCGTTCAATTTTGAGTAAGAGCTCTTAAAGTTGCGATCACCAACTCAGTTTTACCGTAATAATCTATACTAATATTATAAAGAGGTAAAGTTTGTTTTTTTATAGGTTTGTACAGAATAATCTCTGGAACTACTGAACCGATTTTGAAAATTCTTCACTAATAGGAAGCTACATTAATCCTGAGCGTTTGTATGCAACTTTTTATTCCGGGGAAATACAAAGCGGGCTTTTATCCCGGAAAACTTTTATACGCGGGCGGAACAGTAGACAAAAGTTAGGTTTTAATAATTTCCAAACGTTGCTCGTTCGTGAACTTCACCATGATAAAAATGTTTCTGGTAAATATTGTCGCGCTTCAAGCGTGTATTACTAATAAAATACAAAATTGCTATGTTCTAATTGAAAAACCTTTTATTCAATGATTCACTTACATATTTGTGTAATTTCCTTAAATAATATGTTCCATTTGTGTTATTTCCTAAAACAAAGCAATAAATAAATAAACCTCGAATATATCAAAATATGACTAGATCTGCTCCTAATATAGTAAAAAGACAAACAAACATATTGTATTTCTTACTTTTTAGGAATTTTTTAACGAGGGTTACTTAATTTAATTCTTATTTCAATATTTTAAATTACTGCTTTCTTCATCTTGATCATCACTTTTTTACTTAGACCTACTCATTCAGACCATTATTAGGGACCCGAACACGCATATATTTGCAATGAGTTACAAAAGAGTTGGTTATCCCGCAGACTACATGATGCTGCAGTCTCAGCTTAAGATATCTATGTCCCAGAAATACTACTGATTTAATAATATATAAAAAATTCAAATCAATCGGACCTATAAAAGTAGGAAAAAACCGATGATTCTTAAATACCTGACTAGTTCTTCCTGAGTTATAACTAAGAACCATCTCGATTACATCAGCTTTCATGTACAGAGTACAGACATCAAATAACGTGTATGTGGTAAATTGCGTATGTACCTATATATCCTGAAGGATAATTAAGATGTCACATAAAGGTATCAAATTCCCAATCAACCTTCCTAAAATACCAGCATATTCCACGAAATATGATGCGCACCAATTACCTAGAACCTAATTATTATCAAAATATAGAACATGAAAGCATTGAAGACCCCGTGTCTAAGTATCCATGTTTATTTAATGTTCATATATGGAATTAGGTATAGGTATAAGCAAAACTTATTCATGTCGATTAAAAATATCCATAAATCATAAGAGTGCGATAAAAATGTGCACACCTAGGAAAGAATTACAAATTAATAAATAACAAGAGCAACGGAAATCGGGTAAAATAGATTTAAGCCCCTCATGGTAAAATAGGTACCACTTTTCTCATTCATAGAATTCTCATATACACTTATAGAAGGTTATTGTTTTTACAACCATCATGTTATGGAATGTAATGAGAATAAGTTGTACTTTTGACAATTTTGCTGACGCTACGAAATTCAACAATAAAATTGTGTTCAATTAACGATCGAATTGTTTCGTTATCCCAATATCATGGTAACGGGTCTGCAATCCACTCGGGACCATACATGTTTAATTTGCCATTCTTGTAGATTATGCCAGTTGGTCAACCAAATGACGTAGTACATTCTGGACATGCGTACGCCATCTAAATCGTGTTTCAGGCGACGTGGTATGCTAAGTGCTGACTACACACAGCATTTAACAGGGCGACACCCTTTTAATGGCAGTCCGTAAAGGTCTTATTGAATTTGCTACCTCAGCCACCGTAAGCGGTCTATTGAGCAAATACATTCTGACGGTACGCACGATCTCAATGGTTTGAGTCAAAGGCCAGTCGTGTTAAATGGCGCGAATCCCTTTGTGTTTGCACATTTTAATTTAAAAGAGTGTATCTGAAAAGTAGAGCTACCGATTATAAAGCATTTTTATCAACACGTTTTCAAGTGAACGTTAAATTTAATATAGTAACCTTAATATACTTAGTTAGTGTTTAGTATTAAGATATAAAAGCAAAAAACATAAGAACGCCAAAAACTGAACTTCTCAAATGTTTCTAAATATTTTCAGCATAAATCAGTAGTAGGTATCTATAGCTAGAAGTGGTCTACTTGTACTGAAATTCTTAGAGCTAATGCAAGGTTCCTCTTATGCGAGTGACGGTCTGGATAGATACCACCGCAAAGTCTATATCTCCGCCAAGCAGCAGCGTGCATACACTGTTGTGTTCCGATTTGAAGAATGTTGTTCCTAGCATAATTACTGCGCATTATGAGATTTAAAATTTTACGTCTCAGAGAAATGATGCAGCCAACGACCACGCAATACTTTATTCTATTAATTGTCATTCGTATGCTTACCATCGGTTGACCGACGTCCTACTCTCGTCATTCAATTACAAAGAAATAAATTACATACCTGTTAATGTACTAACTTATACAAAAATATGCAATTCGGCTATATACAAAAGCTCGTATCTAATTATAATTAATAAGCGCCATCCAAGCCTTCTGTTACATTAACATTTAACTTTCAAATAATAATAAAAATTGATTACCATCCGTTGGCTAATATTTAATGAAACTAGAAAGATCTTCATAAGTAATTACTTAAGTTCAACCATAAAAATAACCCCTACGCACTACATAGAAGCATTTAATCGTTGATGTCGTTAAATTTACTCTTATGCTAAGAGACCATTAACACGCAAATTAATCTGGTGATATGAAATAAAAACAAATTGAGTACACCGCACATGCACGAAATGTAAATGCTACCCCTGCTTACATCCTACACACGAGTGCAGACGTTGAGAGGGCGACACGCGGCCCCGGCATGCGTCCCTCCGCAGCACTTAGCTCATATTATACCTCCTACTCGTTGATTTAAATGACCCTTTACCACGTCATCATCAGTTCCGTCCGCATTTCGATATGTTTTCCGCCTTTTTCTTATATCTGTAAAATGTTTTCGGAACTAAATACGTTATCGTGCGTTATCTCCATCCTGCTATCAGTGAATAATATCTTAAATTTTTCGGATGGATAATTGATAATTATAAATTAGAAAATCTTTTTAACTATTTCTTCTAGAAATTAATAAATGACTTTTAGATTGGTGATGACCTACATTTAGGCACATAATTTTTTTTGCCTCGATAATTATCCAACTTTTCAAAATGAAATTTCAAATAAGTTCCTTCAATGCTGTTTTAGCTTTATTAATTACTAATACGCTTTTGGCCGCGGCATCGCCCGTGTGCAAAAGTTTTTTCGGGATATATAGGTATTTTTCCAGGATAAAAGTAACCTATAGCACTCAGGATTTATGTAACTTCTTATTAGTGAAAGAATTTTTACAATCGGTTCCGTAGTTTTAGAGCTTAGCCCCTACAAACAAACTCACAAACTTTAAGTACCTCTTTATAATATTAGTATACAATTCATAAAGAACAAATTATTGTAACTGTGCCCTATCTATTTGGTATAAGAGAATTGCCCTGCTTTTTCTCACTCGATTTAGATATACACACCAGCCTCTGTAATACTTTTAGTTACTTTATCGTATAAACTCTGCCAGCTGAAGCCTTTTGATAGCCCGGGGCGACTTTCAGAATCGTTTTCTTATCTTGAGATACAAAGTTTTTTTACCCTAATCCGCTACTCCCATTTAAGTAAAAATATATTATTTGATATAAATTCTGAATTAAATGCATCATAATTGAAATGTCAGAATCACGTGATAAAGGCAACGAGATATCGCGCTATATCGGCTATACGTTGACAATAACTTGTTTGCTCTGTATACAAAAGGCAAAACCACATTACAGGACTAAATGACGAAGTTTAATAAGGTAATGCATAATGTCATGCACCCGGTTGTAATCATGTGAAATTCTTCACGTAATGAATGATCTTAAACAAAGGCGATTCAGCAAATGTCAACTCACATTCCATACTTCCCAAGTCATATCGGCTTTTGACATCACGCTAATTCGGACACACCTTTTTATTATATGGATATAATATAATATTAGCCCAGTAGTATATACTCTGCTGGGCACGGGCCTCCTCTACACTGAGAGGGATAAGGCATTATATGTAATCGTCACTAATTAAAAAGACATAAATAATCGTAAAGTCGCTCATCTAGTGGTAGTGAACATTACTGACCATTATGAGACTTTGTATTAATTCTAGAATACTTATATTTCAATATGAATTCCCATGTTACGAAATCACCATTGTTAAAAATACATAATTGTAATATTCACATTCATTTTCATGTACCAGAAAAAAAGTTAAATTACGCCAATGATATAATCATTACAAGTTGTTATCTATGGAAAGTGGAAATATGTTTGTATACGGGGGATATGTACGCGTCGGTGGAGTTGTGACGTCATACGGTGGGGATAACAGCCTCACAGTCTCCACCCCATCCCACTGCACGGCCACTCTACCGTAGCAGAAAGTTCGCACAATTCATTCGCGCCATAATTACGGGTTCATCTGGACCGAGAATTTTATTTTCCACGTATTTTCGGTCGTGTTATTTCCGGAGCCTTACGTTCATTGGTATTTCAAATTCCCAAGTTTCGCTATTATATGTACTTATATATAAAATCCATGTTTATAAGTATCTCCATCACATTTTGTACTTAATATATTATGTTCATGTAAGGTTATTGATCAGCAGAGCTTATAAATAACATTATTGTTTTTTCAATGATCGTTCCTATACTTATGATATTATAATCTATTTCGGGGTTGATACAATTTCATCAGAACAGGATCGAATAATTTATAAGTCTATTATATACCTACTTTGCTAAGGGCGTGATAGGGCTTATTGTTAATAGCGTACTTGATCTGTGAAGCAAGAGGTACTGAATTCGATTCCTGGGTCAGACAACAAATCTCCTCAAATATTTATTTGTATGGGTTTTTAATTTCAAAATAGGATATGTGATAGGCGCACACGCAATCATCTCACAAGGATTACGTGAAACTTACTATCTTGATTCATAACCTCTTATTAATATTATAATGTATGTGGTTGCGTTCAGTACTTATATTTAGCAAGTTTATTGCATTTACACCCTATAAAGCTATAACGAGAAAGACTTGTACGATTTCCTTTAAGAGCTAATATAATTTTATCCATAAATTACAAAGAAGCAAGATGTCCGTATGACGAATACTATGTATGTAAATATAATTTCATAAAAATGATAAAATTATAATTTTAAAGTAAAATATGTTAGGGACCTATCGAGAGTAGCTTCGAAATATCTAAATATTCTGTAAATGTAAATTCGATAATTTCAAAGTCGCATATTTAGAAAACACTAAACAGCCATAACTTGTATTTTCACCTCTCGACCTTTAGCATCTTGTAGCATTACATACAGTGATTGAAGTATAGAGAATGTATAGTGTAAGTATATGAATGTAATAATATATTATAGCCTATTAGCCAATCAGCTCTTTCTACGCCTACGTCATCAACATAAGTCGCTTGACTGTACTACGGACCCCAGATAACTACTTTCACTCTCAATCATAACATGGTAATGAAGTCTATTTATAGCGACACTCCGGACGAATTTATACAATAATTTACATAGATACGTTACACTGAAAGCATTTAGGGCTTAATAGCTAAATGCGTAGGCGACAACGATGCATATGAAATGATATAATTAGTTTTGCATAAGGTTCCCCTAAAAGGTAATTTGTATTTAAGTATTAGCCTGGCAATAAAATAAAAAGGGAACGTCATACTATCGGAAATCTATATTTTCATGGTGTAGGCTTAACCAAGGTTATCGTCACTTGGTAAGTCGCTTAATATGATAAAAATACCGATATGTTTTTCGGGGAGGTGGTGACCAATTCTCGACAACTTGAACTGTAAAGTATCAAAATCATACATTTACTTACATCTTCAAACTTCTACTTCGTACAAAAATCTGAACACTTATCCAGAGAAAATGCACGGCTTAGATCGTTAGTTACTAAAAATCCGAAGTTTACTAGATATATTCCTATTAAAATAGAAACAAACGCTATGAAAGATTATTTAGAAATTTCTTTCGTTTTGGTATCACTCTGATTTTGGCACATTATTGATAAGATCCCATTGGGTACAAGGTAATTTTATTATATTTAAATTTTCCCTAGGTGTGATAGAAACAAAGAGGTTATTAATTTCGCTAAGGAAATTTCCTTCTGATCTTGATATACCATTTAAAGAAACGCCCACAAATATAAGCATTATCAGCACATAATTATCTTCATAAGAAAAGTATAAATATAAGCAATCTAATACTTTGCCCTATAGCATGAACTCGGCGACGGTTAAACAGTACCTTGGAAGTATTTATGGACTTTTCTTGGCTCGTAATACAGGCGCCCACGTTTATAGATAACCTATTCGGAATATCGTCTACTACTTATACATTTATATTTTTTTAATAAGGTTTGTACGCACATTGGAAATAGCCTTTTTTGGAAAGTTCAGATTTACTTACCATTCAAAAAATTCAGTCATTTTCATATTTAGAAGATCATAAATATGCCAATACCTCCACTCCTTAATCTAATTACACTTAACGTGGACTTGTTTTAGAATTATCGGACTCTACATCTTACTAATATAGTGCGTCCCTAATACTGGATTTATTAAGGGTAAAGGGATTTTAAATGTCCTACGCACGATGTAATCATTTCTACGAATGTAACATTAACGCAATAGTCAGAATTTCAAATGATGTTCATATTAGGTATGTTGTAAGTATGAACATAGTTTGAACCTACTTCAAACATGCATTACCGTCAGATTTGTATGTACATATTAACATGTTTTACATCACATTTATTAACTCTTAGATGGAATATTATATATTAATATTTCTAGAAATGTTCTCACCAGTGCAAGCGGTCATACGCAGGTTGTAAAACGAGAGGACGCGGGTTCAATCACCAACACGATTGTTATTTCATCATCATCATCATCATCATCAGCCACATAATGTCCACTGCTCTACATAGGCCTCCCCCAAAGATTTCCAGATTGTTATTTACATACTCAAAATAAATGCAAATACTTATCCGTTAGGGTTATATAAGCTGGCATATTTATTTAAAAAAGAGAGAAAGAGGCGCAATTAGTATATATATGGTCCTTATTTCCTTCCCGTGATAGGTGACGAGATTATTGATATCTTGGACTCAATATACAATGTATAAAGTTAGTAGAGTGACCTGTTTCTCTTCTTAATATACAAAATTTTATAAGCTTATTTTTTACGGAAATTTCAGTTACTTTCTTAAGCCAGATATGAAGTTTGAAGGAAAAACGGATCATACTTAATTGTTATATTCATACATAATGACCGATAAGATGGGTCAAATAAGTAATTAGCACAAGGGTACCTACACGGTGGGAGCTTCAATACTATTTTTTTGAGACTTATTCTCCGTCAGTTACAATGTTTTCATATATTTTGATTAGATACATACAACCATGTACTTAGAGTTTAGATTTTTATCATAACTACTATGTTTAACCAAAAGGTAAATAAAATAAATAAAAATGTCAAACCAATATCACAACAAGGTAGGTACATAGCAAACAGTTATCTAGTTCCATGAAAAAGTGAAATCCACAATTCGTCGGAAGTAAGTATTTATTGCAAAGAAGCTGCTTAATTTTATTAGGCAACTTGCCAACAAACTTTTTTTCTATTGAACGTAGTTTTTCACAACTAAGAGCAAGCTCAAGGACAACGCTCGTTTATTTTATTAAGTAATATGTAACAACTCCGTACATCATAATATAATAATTATTGTTATCATTATAGCTTACTCTAAACTAATTAATTTTAATTTATTACGAACACTAAGGACTTCTGTAGATGGTGTACTTTATATGCGTCGACAAGGCGCGTTCTTGTTGCGTTTTCACAGAGTGTCCATTTCTATGTAAAGAAAATAGTTCCCAACGATCGATTATCGATTTTACTACGCATTTTAGTTGCATTAGAGGCGCGATGTATGCAGGTCTAACAATGCCGTCCGAATAAGCTCTTATAATTTTTTATACCACCTATCATATATTAGATAAAATTTCAATCTTATTTAAGTATATTAATAGTAATTAATTTGCTGAATCGTAACTGCAAGTATTGCTTCGGTCCGGAGAAATCTGTAGATAATGTAATCTAAGTCATTGATCACCGAAACATCGCAGAGCAAAAGAGAGATCTTAGCAGTTAACTTGGACATATTGTAGGACTTCGATCTGGCACAAAGCGGTTCTTTCGAAGGACCCTTTATTTACGTCGCTCGTTTTCTTGCAGAGAGAAGAATTATTATTATCGTTGAATCGAATGTTGTTCTCCAGAAAGGATGTGGGGTTCATGTTGTTTCTAACAATTACATTTCAAGACATGTTGTGTATTAATAATATTATACCCCAAGGGCGGATCCAAAGTGGGACATGGTGGTAATGGCTGGGCCCAGAACCTAGGTGGACCTATCATTAAAATTGTTAAATATAATGTTTTTATATATTTTTGTCTAAATATAGATCTATTTAATTACTTTCAAAATTAATTAATTTAATACAATAATTTGTTTTTATACTTTTTACATGTATCTATTATTATCAAAATTAAATTAAATTATACCTTCTTGTGACTTGACCAAGACTATGTGACTTCTCCCCTTTTCCCTGGGGGCAAAGCTGGATCCGCCCTTGATTATACCTACATTAGGTAATAGTATTGGAAAACGCTATAGCCGAGTACACCAATATGCCGACTTCTCATACACATTCGTAAACCGAATAATTAGTTAATGGAGTCTTAAACTGATAAATTTCAAATGGTCTTAGGTGAATGAATTAACAAAGGCTTCGTATCGTCATAAGTTCGAACTTAAAACAGAGTAATTAAATAAGTACTTAATATAGGCAAACTTCCATATCTGTTCAACAAAACAAACTAAGATACAAATGTTACAACAGAAAAATATTTCCGTAAAATCGATTTTTATTTGTACCATAGTCCACAATATTATCCCTAAGGAAAACTAAGTTAACAAAGAATATAGATATTTTTGCATGACTCATTACAAGAAGAAGATAATATTATATTACATGTTGCGTTCTTTGTAAGTCGTGTTGAATATTCTATTTTAACTACAAAGCGAACCTTATACTACTTTTGTTCCCGGCTCCGTCCGAGTGAAACTTTCTACCCTGAATAAAAGTTCCAATGCAAAGATTTTAGGATTTAATGTTATATTATATTTATCCAAGATTTGGCTCGAATGTGAGCTAAATTTCCTCCAAATACTTTAATATACCCAAATATAACATAAAATATTAAATAGCTAAAAAAATAATCAATTTAGTGTATCGACTTTTTTATGATCCATTAAAACACATCTCATTACATAAAGTCCCCAAATTCTGGCATTAGCCGATAGGAGCTTAATGACCTTATGTGTATTAATAGCATTTGGGTAGTGTTTACTGTGTAGTTACCATGATTCATCGGGTAAACAAGTGGCTTATTCATATAGCTATGTAATTCCGTCCTTTGTGATCAGCGAGTGGATATAATATGGTCGCTGTTTGTGACGGATGGATTTCGACTATT
Source organism: Manduca sexta (assembly GCF_014839805.1). NCBI lineage: Eukaryota > Metazoa > Arthropoda > Insecta > Lepidoptera > Sphingidae > Manduca > Manduca sexta. The sequence continues at coordinate 5,877,419 of NC_051137.1, read as the reverse complement.
ACATACATACCGATATTTATGCAGATTCAGATTTTGATATTAGTATTTTCATATACATATAAGACCATCCTCCTTCAGCCGAGATCATATTAACATATTTATCTCTTTTGTGTCTTGGGAAAAATATGAAATATAAATATCAATGACATTGTTGTTATTGTTCCAGCGATCTGAGAAGATAAAGAATAGCGAACTCTCAGCACGGTTCCTGCTTACACAAAGTCCAAGTGCGTTCACACAGCAGGCGCGTCATTCGCTAGTCGCTACACTGCCGGCATCGGTTCCGTGTGGACGCTGCGTAGCGCGCTCAGTGCGGCCGGGGCTGCGTGTCATGCGCCGACGCACTGTGACACACTTGTGGCCGCTCCACTACGCGTCCGGCGAGGTGCGATAACCGACCTCCTCCACTGTGCCAAGTTTCGATTTCATCGCCGCTCTCACTCCGTAGTCGCACGTGTGCTGCAGCAGCCGCGCATTGGCGCGCCGTGCGAGACGCTCTAGTGATGCAACCTCTTCAACGACACCGCTATCAGTGAACGTTGCACGCACACGCACACGCACATGACGTTCGAATTTCAACAATAATAGATTTGATAATAGAACTTCGGCATGACGTGCAAACGCGCCGCAGTGTAAACAAACAAACGTGACATAAACATTCTGTGAAAGTTTACTTCTGATTGATAATTGTGAGCTGTGAAAAGTGCAACTATAGAAAGTACTCATTTGTGAAAAATGACGTCGCGATCAAAGGAAAAAGTGGCAGCCGCGTTCCGGAAGCTATTCCGATCTCCAGAGAAACTAGACAACGACGGCGCCGGTCCCAGCGGCTCCCCGGCGAGGCGCGGCCTGCTACGTCGACACAGGTCTCTATGCAATTTAATGCTTTCAACACGTTTACTTACGCATCTATTAATAAACATTTTACCTATAAAACGTAAAACTCTTGTTTGATAAAGCATTCATAAACAACGCCGGTGCATACGAACTGTTCACATAATTCAATATCGGCGAATGAGTTTCATGTCATCAACATAATTCTGAAGCAAATGTTTGATAATATACGATTGCTTATGAAAGTACATTCCACGTTTATTAGCATATTACTACGTAAAGCTGAAATATTTATTAAAATGGATACAGGATCCGTGCCTGAAACGATATATTAAATGGTAATTCTTCCTTTTAATAAAACATATTCTATATCTATAATTGTTACTTGATTATTAATGATACTGCCTTCTATACATCTTGTATTAAAATATATAAGCTACCGGGATTTTATTTTCCTGTTCTTTTAGTATTCGTAGAACTCGCGAAAAACATCAAATATTTTGAAAATATTTTTCAGAATATTATTTTTCAAACCATTACCAATAAAGGTTATTTTTATATTAATTTCTAGACATAATAAAGTAATCCTTAGAAGAGGCACAACAAAAGGATAATATTTTTTCCATGAATGTTACATTTTCGTGGAAAAAATGCGTCGTGTTTTTGATGTATTAAATATTCTTAAAGTCTACTAAATCTTCGTTTAGGTATATAACGCATTATCTATATGATTTATAATTAAACATGCTTTGATTGCTATTAATTATAAATCAATAAATAAATATCTATAAATACAACGCCTTCATTAAGAATAATTTCAATGATTGTAGTCTTTGAAATTATTCTTAATGAAGGCATTGTAATTGGTGACAGTTAAAAAAATATAAAAAATTAAATATGAATGGACTATTTACCAGTACCACTGGCTCTAAAATAATCTTAACGTCAATTTATCAATTACTCATCGATATTATGTAATTTATATACTTACCAGGACGCATTCACAACAATGTTTATTTTTATTTTTATGGTTTTATCTTAACCGCCCCTATTTTACCACGATTTCTCGACAGGAGAATATCTGAATTAAATAAATTAAGTTTTCTCGGACAAGAGTCAAAGGAAACTAAGATTAGTGACTATAAAGATACAATAATCATTACATCCATAGCTAATAATATACAACAAACCGCAAATGATTTAGAAAAAAAAATTTATATTAAAATATTTAGTTATCTGTTAAAATTATTCATTACAAAACGTCGCGAGCGGTGAATTCATCAGCAGCTCTATTCCGTTAATTTATGCAGCTATTACCAATATTATCGGGAGTTGTTTAAGACAAGTTTTCAGTTTTCTAGTAACACTCACAGAATATAATCATAAATGCAACTTTATTCGACTAGTGACCATATATTATTTTATTTTATTTTATGATATTATATATATACCGGTTATATATATATACTATAACACACACACACATCTCACGCATTTATCCCCGAAGGGGTGGACAGACGCGCAACCAGGGCACCCACATTTGGCAAGGTGTCCGTCCCATGATGTGGTAGGGGGCGAGCCTATCGCCATATCGGGTACAAATTTCAAATTCCGGACTCATGCTGAGCAGTAAAACACTTTTTTACTATAATATAATCTTACTGAAAAATATTGCGTTCCCTGAGTAATCTGTATTTGTAACCATAATAAATATATTTATGATCTTATTGATCTAGATTCTAGTGAGTTCAAAAGAAAAGTAGATAAGGCCTCGTGTCGATCCCCAGATAAAATTATTTCTTCTTATCTTTGAAATGTTTATTCCATAACATGTTTAACTGTTCCGGATTAGATTTTGTGTAGCTACTGTAGTATTAATTTCCCCACTTAAAGAAAAAGTGATTCAACGTAAATTATTTGATGTAGGTACCTACGTATGTTTACTCATATTATTTCTATATAAATACTCGTGTTGGTATTTATGCTTGTTACATAATATTAATATTGGGTTTCATTAAAATTGACAGTTACATATTGCAACACAATGGATGCTTTAGATAAACGCCTTTTAAAATCAAATTATAGGTTTTTATAATGCATAAAACTAAAATAATCAATCTTGTAGTTTAGATTTTTTAAATATGACTACTTTAGGATTGTCTCTTCTTTTGTACATGTTATTACTTTAGTTACATAAATGGGTTATGTGTGTACCTTTTGGCCCAGTAAAACAATAAATTGATTGATAAGCAAGCAGTCCCCTTTATCACCACGATTTAATGTAGGTTAATGTTATTTAAACGCATTCAGACTTATTTAAAATAATTTATTTGTTATGTAATCAACTTCGAATAATTTTATTAGACTGGCATTATAATAACACTAAGGTTTGTGCGCAGCTTCGCCCGCAGTGTTTTCCACTACAAAAAATCCTAAAACACTGTACGACGCTAGTGCCCTCTATTTAAAAAATCAGATTTAAAATTTCCATTATTATCCATGGGAGCAAATTACCGGAATTAAAAATATATGTTAACACAGGACATGATCTAACCGTGGGACAAATTTCATCGAAATCTGTTCAGTTGTTTCTGAGTTTATTTGTAACAAGTATCAAAACATTTTCACATACATTCGCGTTTATAATATTAGTAACATAAAATAAAAAGTAAGATAAGTTTTTTTTAATTTAGAAATGTTAGTGGCAAATCTGGTAGAATTCGCATCGACCATAGATATAGGTACTTACTCGATCTTAAGAAATCAATTATGATCGTACCGTTATTAATATACAATACTAAATCTGCCTCTGTCCAACATCTAATCTTATCAAACTTATTGAAGTAAGTATCTAAATCAGATTGTAGCGTACTTAGATATATTGCTCACCTAGTAAACTTACCTTTATGCTTTCAACCGACACACGTCCTATGAAAATAAAATAATACAATAGCATAAACAAGACAAAAAGAAAATCATCGTTATAATGTCGTAGAGCTATAAATGTCTGCCACGACCGGCGTAAAACCTCTGTTTCAGAAAACCAACGTGAAATAACAATTCCTAAAAGTGCTATGAAGCTACGTATAATACTATCTATAAAAATTTAAATTTTAGAATGCTAAAATAACCCCTTCCTTCACCTCTTATGTAATATTTTTCTTTTTAGAATGGTCGTGCATCCACTATTCTTCTAGAATTGCTAGTATGACCACGGACTCGTTTGCTGGCTTCTGTAAAATTGCAATATTCCAGTATATAGCAACGGGGAATAACTTCGCACTTTCTGTCTCATTTTATTGTGAGCATGCTTAGTCGTCCAGGTAGGAACATAAAAACTTTTATTGATATTGAACTGTTAATTTGAATAATTCACCGTATGTAATGCGCATGCGTCATGAAACAAAATTACACGTACAAATACTCTTTCTACCTTTGTTTCATATTTCTCATCTCTTTTTCGTTGCATCACCCCTTACTTTATGTATGGTCAATACCCGCCCAATATCTTAACGTCATAGACCAACGAAAGGGCATTTTAAAAGGCGTTTGGCCAGACAGTAGATAAAAGTAAGTACGCATTTTTTTAATCTCATTACCTATCTGCAATAATTTTATTTGGGTATACTGGCAAGCCGTGCCCCGGTATCAATGTATGCTACAGTTCCAAGTTAATTTTCGTGCATTTCATTAAGCATCGTGAGAGCAAATAATTACTTAGCTCTTCAAAATGTCGCATCGACGTGACTGGGTGGACCATAGGATTCTTGTTTGTAATCCTGCATCTTCTATCAAAACCAATTTTCTTTCGTAATGGTAATATCATCGAAACTTGTGACAGTAATAACGGATGCGTCAGTCCTGAATCGCAGTCGATGATGAAAACAGTAAGCCAGCGACGATAATATATCCACGTCGCTGCTTTTCTTTAACTTGAAATTACGTTTGTTAGCCTGGCAAGGGCCGGCTTATACAAACACACGGGACCTTTGGGTGAGTGGCACTTTGGCTGCTCGCAACCTTTGTAAATTAAGCGACCATGCTGAGGGCAACCCATTCACGGGTTACGAACCTCGGCTCAGGACGGTCACTGGGAGAGGATGGGATATCAACGTCAATGCCGTCGCTACAGTAAGCGCTCACTGAATGCTGAACTGCGTATTGTCACAATAATGACATAATAAGTTTCTTTTTGTGGACACGATTTGTCATTGTAGTAAACGTCACTGATACGATGCAGTTCTTAGAAATCGATAGCCACATACATGACCGCATTACTGCTACTAAGTATTTTATTACAATAAAATTACTTAACAATAAGTTAAATAGAAAACAAAAGAATAACTGAAGCGGAAACGCAATTGAATTATAGTGTACTGTTAATACGCACGCTTACCACTAAAACACAAATGTAAGTACCTACTTTATGAATCCATGAATGATTCGAATTAATATCAAGGTAAGAACTGATTTTATAGCACGCACGTATTATCGTTTTTATTTTGTTAAGGTCATTACGAACGGGTAGGTAGCCATACCTCCTCATACAGTTGCGTGGCGCCCGAATGTTAAAACAAATATAACAACCAATGCCACATAAACTTGGCAACATGCACTTGTACGGTGAATTTTTAAAGGTCTCTTCGCGACAAGTTTGTCGGAACTGTTTACTTTTGTTTATTATGTACTTACATTTAATATTTATATCATAATAAAGAATACACAAAATAATGAAAAATACTTAGAAAATGACGTTTTTCAACACAAAAAGTGTGTAAGTATGTAAATTATTTTTAAAAACGAATTAATTAGCTTACATCATTCCGGCGACGTAAATATAGTTCGTTTTACAATGCAACAATAGAATATAACGTTACGTTTCGAGGAAGTGCAAATCTGACCCTACGTCATTTAGCAAACTGCATGAAAGACACAAAGACATTGTTTATTTACAGAAGCCCATAGGCTCTATTGTAAGCGCAACATAAATACACACATGTACCGGTCAGAGACTTGCTCTTTGCTCTACACTGGTTCTGCTTCACTGACGTATTATTGCCCGTAAAAGACTTTACCAGTTTGCAATCGTTAAGTATAAAGAACAATAGGGAAGAAACAAAAGAAGTTTGTTTTTATATAATTGTTGTTGGTATCAAAAGAACACACTTATGGATTTACTTAACAAATAAGGGATAATAATAGTTATTTATTGTACTTTTAGAGACTGAGTTAATTACAAGATAAGTTAAAAATGAATCAAGATGTCAGGGCTCGCGCCCCGCGTTCCATCGTATTAATTATATTTATTTGCAATATCTACCTTTTTTATAATTACTCACTGTAAGATTTTGTATCGGCCCAGGAAAGTCAGGTTGTAGCAAATACCCGTTGTGGTCGTCTTTCCCCAATCGAATTGTATTTCGCTCTTATTCCGCGGAACCCTTACTTGTGTTGCCTACCCCAAGCTTACGCGTAAGTCAAGCAATACTTAGTTGAACAACGTGATTAAATATTTGCAGAAAATTTTAAAATACTTAGTTCCCACATAATACCGTAGCGTATCCTAGATCTATACTTAATAACGATAGTAATTTGGACGTATGTAATCAGATTAAAGACTTTTTATGTACATATGTTATCTTACCTCTTATTCTCACTAATATGAATGTGGCCGGATTTGCGATTCTCATTTTGGATGAAATATCTCAAAACAACCTCCAATAGTTGACGCTGTATAAATCATTTAAATAGATGTAACTGGCCAATGATGATAATGATTATAAATGAAAAAGTTTGTGGAAATGTTTGCATGTCGTGACGTTCAGATGTTTGAATGTTTTTAGAAGGAAACGCAGGTAATGCTGAACGGATTTGGATGAAATTTGGCACACGAGTAGACCATGCCCTGGATGAAAACATACTTTTTATCCCAATAGTTTATACCAGAATAAATTATAATGACAACTATGCAAAAAATACAAATACAATTACACACAAAGAATTACATAAACAAGATTCTGAGTAGAATTGCCATAAACATTGATAAATCAGGTCGTGCAAATATTTGTCCAAATACGTCCTAACACCGATGAAATTAAACACTCAAACTTTCACAACTCATGGACAGTCATATCTCACTGAACTGTTAAATACAGATGTCGTGACTCGTAACACGAATAACTTGATTCTGAATAAATAATAACTCAAGTGACGCATGTATTTTTTAATATTTACGTACGAAATACGTTGACGTCATAATTTTTTAATTAAGATTTTTTATTATTTTACGTAAATGTATTGTATAGGCTATAAATTTAATCCATACATTATATTGGGAAGATATAATTTTTTAAATAGAAACCATACCAGTCCTAGCCCCTTAGTTAATTTGTATTAAAGTTATAAACATTTAGAAAATTCATAGAAACAAAATTAATTATTGCCGGCACTAGTAATATAATAGCGAATATTTTCTACCAGGGAAAGAAGTGTAAATGACTATAACGCTAGTGACTCTACCGAATGTTTACATTAATTAAACGGAAATAATTATGTCAATTAGAAGAATATACGCGCTGAATGCTAAACTATATTTAGCACATAAGACCGGCGAGTTCGGTTATCGGCATACATGATTTACGTAACAGTGTGTGTGTAAGTAGGTAGAAACCAACTTTACATAAATCTCCTGGAAGTCAACGACCGATCAGCGGCACGTTAAACCCGTCCTGACTTGTTGGATACCATCCAATCCAAGGTTGCAATTATTTACAACGTCGTTTCACACGTGGATTAATGACCCTAATGAGGCACGCTTTCATTCTCGTGGTTTTAATGTAGATCACAACAGCCATATAGGTATACATATATTGCTAAAGAGTAATAAGAATCTACCTAAAAAAAAATATCTGATATAGCCAAACAGTATAACATATTCAAAGATTCCAAACTATTTTGTAGTTTTTCGCATTTCTACTTAATTCAAAACTGTATTCTATACATAAAGCAAGAGAATCTTGAAATATACTTGACCGCGAAAACAACTACCATGCATTAAGCTTATTTTTTGAGAAGGCAAAAAGAAGGCGAATAAGGCATACGAAAATTTCAGTTAGTTCAATTCAAGCCATGAATAGGTCACCCGTTGATCTATACAGAAGTAGATAGGCCTGATCAACTGACGCCGCAAAAGAGGCATTATGCGCATTGAAATATGAGACAACTATTCGCCGTGAATTGCAGACCGACTGCATTCCAAACACGTCCGAAATCGTTCCAACCGTACCTGCCGCAACGACGCGCTTCATATATTATCTCTATTCAATGAATTAAATTTGCATTATTCTCGATCTTTTCAACGTAATAAGATGAACGCGTTACGAAGTACAAAAGGCCCTTAATCGCTATTCAAGTATTCACGACGTGTTAAGCTTGTGCGTGATTAAGGAGCTTGTATAACAAATAAATTATTTGTTTTAATAATAATGTACTGACGCTACTGTTAACTAACAAAAGCTTTGTAAATAAAACAATAGTTATACATACATACTTATACCTACCTACCAAGTGACAGATACAAGCAAAGCTTTTGGATTTAATTTTGAACTCTAATTTCATTCACTGATGATTAGTACTTATGGAGAGCTCTGGATAGATATTTTTAAATATTAAGTAAGTTTTTTTAGTGTTAATGAAATATTATAAAGTATAATATTACTTACTCGAATATTCCTAACAGTGTTACGTTTATAATAAAACTCACAAAAAAGTAGACCGAGATATTTACAACACATGTGTCCCAGATTCTCCTTTTGTTATTTTACCATCTTGTAGTCTGATTCCATTTCACAGTTAGGTATATATATATGTGCCTACAGAATTTTGTTATATTTTTAGGTGTAGAAATGTTCCTATACCTTCTCAATTAAAATTAAATAAGTACGTAAACATTCACGTGTTGAAAATGAGTTAACATAAATTAATTATAACGAACATGAAAAAATTAAATATAGAAGAGGCATAAAATCATATTACATCATTTTTAATAAATAATTATTATATTTAATATTATATAAATAGACACATTATGTAGAAAAAAGGAATGAACAAAACAGTAAAATATAGATGTGATAAATAAACGGCAATGTGAAATAAATATTATTAAGTCTTTGTTTCTCTATAAATGATGATTATAACTTATCGCTATAGTAATAGGGCCAACACGGAAAAACTATTAATAAACCTACGTATAAAAACAACATAATTAAATGTACGTGGTTTCTCTTAATGGGAATGAATTTCATAACAATTACGTAAGTGAATGTTACGAGAAATTTCATTTGTTGATTACAGAGATGGAGTTAGTCCAGCGGAAGCAGCAGCTAGTCTTCCTGCTAGTCCGGCATCTTCAACACTGGTAAAGAAGAAAACTCCAGGCGCTCATGAGGTGCGCGAGCGTGCTGCAGCCGTGCGCACGCGCAGACTCATGAAAGAACTTAAAGAAATCAAAAGGTTGCAGGAAAGCAGACCGGATCCAGTATTCACGGTATTATACTTTAATATTACTCATCATTATCATTACCTATTTACTATTTTACCATAGCTATGCCACTGCGGTATCCATTTATCCAGCTCTGGATTTGTAAATAGGCCGTATAGGACACGGCCTATGGGCGGCAGCCTCTTAGGCGCGGTAGATTGCAGAGAACGCTCACTCGATTTAATAAATCATTCGTTTATTTAACTTTAGTGCCTTCCATAAGACAAACAAATGGAAAATTATTAAGTATTTTAGAAACATACATACATAAAGAAATAAAGTAGGAGGAAATAAAGTGGCCTACACTCATCTATATATCTATATCTATGTATATACTTATAATAAATCTGTAGAGAGGTCAATTCTGTACATGAAATATATTTCCAAAATAACTATTAGGGGGTGATTAGGGATCGATACTGATGCCAAAAATGCAATTAGTAAAATTTTTGTCTGTCTGTCTGTCTGTCTGTCTGTCTGTCTATCTGTCTGTCTGTCTGTATAACCGTTATAGAAACAAAAACTACTCGACGGATTTTAACGAAACTTGGTACAATTATTTGTCATACTCCTGTGCTGGTTATAGTATACTTTTCATCACGCTACAATTAATAGGAGCAGAGCAGTGAAGGGAAATGTTGGGAAAACGGGAGAAATTACTCCATTTTTAAGCTTCCGTCGCGTGTGCAACCTTAATGGTTAAAGCTACACAGAAATCATGTATGACGGAAATGTTCTGCTTAAAATTATGTAAAAAATATCCCACGACAGCATATGTCTATCTTTTATGGTCGACTCACAATAACACGTGTAACTCCCGATAGCTTAGCAGTTCGAAGCTTTCTCATTATATTTGTCTACTCTTACGTTTATAACACTCTCAGTCATCCCTAATTAAAAAAGTTAACATTATTAAATATTCTATAAAAAAGAATCATAGACATCGGTATAGAAACACCAAAGTTATACATGAAATACGCTAATAATAAGCCATCACGCGTGAATACTGAATCATGCTATATGCTTCCTTCGATTTCACCAGGATCCCATCATCAGACCCTGACCGGACAATCGGACCACCTGCATACCACCATACATTAAAAAAACATCCCGACAAATTGAGCACCTCCTCCATTTTTGAAGTCCGAAATCCACGCGGGCGAAGCTGCGGGCGGAAGCTAGTATAAAATATAAATCCGGCACTGCAGGTCTATCTAGCTCTCTTTACGCTCATGAACTGACACATACTAGGGAGCAATAGTTTTCGGAATGAATCAGTTTATGTAGTATAGTTAGGTAGCGCACACCTACTGATTACATGGATTTGTTGATTCTTTTTACGATTTGCCATTGTGAGTTGTGTAACATGTTATTCAATGCAGTAACATTTCAAAATAACTTAAAACTGACTTAAAAAATCAGTAACTTTACTTTATACCTAGCAACTAAATATTTGCCGCTCCTAGTCTATCTAGTTATAATCAAATTATTTCATTTAATTCAAAATTATTTAATTCGCCAATTAATATCTACCTACTCGCTGCCGATTATAATTAATTAATAATTATTTAAAACTGAACTTTGGTCATTTTAAGTATTATTTAGTTTTAATACAATATTGTGTTTTGTTTCAGGTCGAATTAGTAAATGACAATCTCTTCGAATGGCATGTAAGACTACACCAAATAGATCCAGAGAGCGATCTAGCGAACGATCTTCGCGAACTACACATTCCAAACATACTTCTTCATCTCGTATTTCCAGAGAACTTCCCCTTTGCACCACCATTTATGCGAGTTATCGAACCTCGGATAGAGAAGGGATTCGTTATGGAAGGTAAACTTTAGACAAATATACTTACAAATGCCTAAACCTAATGTCAAATAAGTTCACCGAGTCGAATCAAATAGCATCCATCTGTTATAGACACATTAAATATAAAACTGAGTCAATTAGGAATGAGGAAAATAACCGCTCATACAAAATTAATGCGATTCGGCGCGTTTTGATTCTCATAAAGTCGATATTAGCCTTTATACCTATTCAAACAACATTTGAATAATCATTACCATCTATTATATATTGATTTTAACATAGATTATAGGTACTTTAACAGAGCACAGTAACCCTATTCAAAGTTCTAGAACATCATTGGTGAACAGACGCACATATGTGATAAATCAGTTATGCGTCAAAACATCGTTAATTATGCACCGATACGATTGGAATCCATCGATGTACATACTTACATATGTATAGACTTAGTCATAGTTATTACACAATGTATTTTTTATCAGGGGGTGCAATATGCATGGAATTGTTAACACCGCGCGGATGGGCGTCCGCGTACACAGTGGAGGCGGTTGTGATGCAGTTCGCAGCATCGGTTGTGAAAGGACAGGGCCGCGTCGCCCGGTCGCCGCCACGACCCTCGTGCGAATTCTCCCGGAGACGAGCAGAAGAGGCTTTTCGATCCGTGGTCAAAACACATGACAAGTATGGTTGGGTCACACCGGCTCTCTCCGACGGTTGAGCGATTCAGGTAACCGATTTTTGTATTAAGTGTTCTTAATATTTTTCGAATAGGTATATTGTTAAGATTGTATATCTTATGACAAAGTTAAGGGCAAGTATTCAAGTCAGATAGAGACGCAGCGAATGCACAGGCATCTCCCTAAATCTCTATGTCATCATTTCAAGAAGATTACTGGCATACCGAGCTCAGATCAAAATGCCGGGCAACTCAAGACAATAAAATGGACAATTCATTTTGTTGCCCAGCCATGAATCGAACCCGTAGCCTCACCAATTCATAACCTAAGACCCCACTTTACTATCAAACGATGGAGTCAAAATTATATTTGTTCCAATATTACCTTACCAAAATAACCTTCAATGCTGTTAATTCTCAGCAATCAGCATTGTTACGAAACAGGAAGGAACAATAATCTTTGATTTGCACATAGACTCGTCAGTCATGGCTGAACGAATCTCGTACGTCCATTCACAATACAATTGCATTGAGTGCACGCATCCACTGCGCAGTGGTTAGTAACATTGACCTGAATCAGCACCTCGTCCGCACCGCAACGACGCAGTGCCCGCTAGATTTCGTAACAGCGTCATTTATCAATTTACACGGTCAATTGAATCATATTTTTCTTTCAGCTCTTGCTGATCGCCTGCAATGCAGAAAGGATCTCCAATTAGATATTCTTCAAGAATAATTTTATATGTAATTAGTGAAAATTTTCATATTGCTCTGCTCTATGTAATTAGTTTAGTATCCACAATAAGATTAGTGGAATAAATTGTTTTAAATGTATGTGTTAAAAATATCTAATACGTTATAGATGAAATTGGGGCGATGCAATTGATCATTTTGTATTTTTTAATTTGAGGTACACAAAATGAGGTCGGTTATTACCAAGGTTCGGAAATGTTTAATATAATAAGTTTTGAGGTGTGGATATGGGAATACGTAGCACCTATTTACATATTATATGAGAATATTAAATTGTGGATTTGGTATCTATTTTACTTATGCCAAAGTACTGGTCACAAACAATGGATTACCAAATTTATAACGAAGTGTAACTTGCGTAGATAAACTATAATTCATGAATGTTTTTAATTTTATAAATACTAAGTAAATGATATTTCCTATTTATACAAAATTTTCAAAGTTTTGAAAATTTGTTACACAAAATGGTAATTAGATTGACAATTTCACAATAAATGGTATGTGCTCTATACCTACGGAAAGATTTGAACACACAAAGTTCTGTATTATATTTGTGCCAAATGTAACATACTTCTTATTGCCTGCTGGAAGCTCAACTTTTATCATGACCAAAGTTCGATCAACAAATAAAATGTATTTCGTTGTTTTACACAGTTGGTTTTAAGCATTTTAATATTTGCAACATGGAATCTTTATTGAACATCTATGAAGAAAATGTTTCCGTCCCAAAGTCTATTGAAACAATCATTTTTGATAGAATATAAAGTTTTAGTACTATTTAAAGATTTCATACGAACATCCTAAAGTAATATACCAAGACACGTTTCGTCAGTTCTCTATATTTCCTATATGAAGGATATCTTTCAAACAATGTGCTGCAGTGTGCATGCTTTGTGTATTAAATTGTAGTGAAGTCAAATTATTACAACCAAGAGGCATTGAGTAGAATAATGCTCAAATTAGTAAATAATTTTATTATATTGTGAATTGAAAGGCTTGTGGTAAACTAAAATTTAAAATTAACATTATATAAGTAAGATTTCTCCGAGTGTAACTGAAATGGCCAAATTGTTGACAAATATATTGACACCAATTTGACAATGTTACAAACAGTTATACAAGGATATTACATATAATAATATTTAAATATTGATGTTATTTGTGTGATGAACCAAAGAAGTTTTATTTTTTTGAACACCATTCAAAATTAAATAGGTATGATGTAATGTATGTAATAAGTATAAGTTGAGGAAGAATCGAAACAGGCTATTGCTCTCTTACTTGGGTAGTATAACAAAGTAAAAGCATAGTTTATTAATAAGATTATTAAATTTGCTTCACTCCTGATCCTATCTTTACAAATTGTAATATGACTTGGTTAAGGGAGACCGTACAGTCAAATTGTAAGTAGATAGTAAGAAAAATAAAAATAAAAACCTGCTACAACTTGCAAAGAATTTATGTCGTGTTTATAATAAATCCTAAATATAATAAAATAAATGTCTATCAGTCATCCAATTAAATATACTTAAGAAGTTTTTGTAAATAGCAGTCAAACTAAATATGTTTCTACAAACTTTACATTCTGGTCCCCCTCAGTTATAGATATTAAAATCATCCATAGTCATGTATGATGTTGTAAATGTAATAAATTACTTGCTCAAAAAATTTATTGTTTTATTTAAAAAAACTGTTACATCTCCTGACCTTTGCAAAAGACGAAATGATTTGTCTTCTGTTTCATTAAAACAATGTTATTACATTATAATTGTTTATACATGTAATGAAAAATAAAGTTAATCATTATAAATACAAGAGAAATATCACAAGCCAGATCAGTGTCCTCCTCGAAGCGCTAACACCAAATGAAGCACTGAACCTCCTTGCACTTTGTAGTCTTGGGCTGTTTTCTCATCATTCCTGAAACAATAATTTATAAAATGAAAACACTTTCCCATGATAAAGAATCATACCTTTTTATTTAGTCTTATTTGTGTCTAGTTTGCTATGATTTTTTTCTGAATAAAACAATAAGTTACCGTCTCTAAAACAGCCTCTAGCCATTCTTTAATTGTAAAAAAACCCTTTTCCAAAAATGTACTAAACAGAAAAGCTTATGTTTCTCTAGGCCATTTACATGATAAATATGCCAATAAGTATTTATTAATATGTTTAACAAAAATATAGAAGTCTATATTAACAGTTCAAAATATTAACCCCATTATTCATAAACATTATTTATCTAAGGAAAAGTCTGTTTCTCAGTGCGGACAGCAAGGCAGCCTTCGCAGTGCGTAGACATAGGGCCGTTGTGATCGGCTAATATAGAGATACATACAACTTTAATCTAGTTGGCTGCCAGATAAACAAAGCTGTACAAACAGCAAACTTTCAAATAAATAAAGCTGAGAAACTGACTTGTTATCACAGCAATGCTCCATTCTTATATAAATATATAAATAATGTTTATGAATATGGGTGTAAGAGTCTACAAAAAAAAGACAAAGAATCATTAAAACATAATACTGCATAACACATACTGATAAATACCACAAACTCAAATATAAATATATATATATATTATATATATTAATTTTAACACTTTCCTGAATAATTTTCTTGTCACTTATTTGGATTTTACCAATGCTATTTATGTTGTAATGTACTATCTCTGACAATATCCAAAGAAACAGACTCTGTATGGTTCTTTCTATGATTTTTTTTTGATGAAGCTCAACACTGTGATAACATTACTAGTATACATTTATCAGAATATCATTTATGCAAATGTTTATTTATATACAAAATTAAAAAATCTTTATGAAAAAACAACAGTACCATCAGCCCAAAAATACGAGTTACAATAATCGGCTGAAATAACATGGCCCCATCATGACTAACCACTAACCCTGAAATATAACCTATCTTTGTCAACACTCTAAAATAAAAAAAAATCCCTGCAGAGGTTACTATTCAATACTAATAAGAAGTTATAAAATGAACATTTATCTACTATACTTCGTCCATTTGTTTATTTACTTTTGACATAAACATGCCTATGAATTCCATAATTATCGACAAACTATCACAGACAAAAAATTATAATTAAAGTATTATAATGGATCCTATTTTTTCTTTTCAATGAACTTGCTCTTTTGATCCTATATTTACTGATAGATATTTATTGAGCACATAAATTGTGTAACAAACATTATGCATAATTTTTCCTTGAACAACAATGAGGCAATGTTAATTAAATATGTTCATTCCACAGACAAGAATATTATGATCAATAGTTGGTTAGTATTTCACATAAATGGTTTATTTTAAAACATAAATATATCCATTTAAATGCCTGAGTAAAGACATCACTAATTGATTAATACTCAAGCTGTGAAAAGTTAAATAAATAATTGACTGTATTACAGAAATAAAAACGAAAACTTGGCAATTTCTCTACAGATTTTGTGTAAGTATTGAGTTGACACTATAAATTATATAATAGATAATTGCATACCATAGAAACTAAAAAAGGATGAAAGCTCAAACCTAATTATAAATAAATGTAGATCCTGAATATTATCTTAATTCTCCAAATGTTTGCATTACTTTACTACAGGTTTAACTGGGTGTAAAATACTTCTAATATTAATAAAAGCTAATAATTTGGAGTCCTCAGTCTGCTTGTTTGAATCTTTCGATATGAATTGTAGTCTATCTCTAATATGATTCCACATAAAGTAACTATCTTATAGTGGTAGCATGTAAGGTACCTACATTTGTTTTCCAGAAAATATAAGGCGCTGTTGTTGGGGCGGTATGCCTTCTTTCTCCTCAACTCTCTCCTTGATTCTTTCCACTTTGTCTGTAGGCTCGATATCAATCTCGATTTCTTTGCCTGTAAGCGTCTATGCAAAAGAAAGGTTAGAAATACATATTGGTGTAAGTACGTCATTACAACATGCTATCTCTATATTTTTACCTTGACTTTGATCAACATTTTGTTGGAAATTTGTTATTTGAGATCAGTTTAATAAGATACTGCTAGAATTGCGAAGTTTCCCAGCGACTGATTCCTAGTTCCAAAGAATGAGATTTCAGATTTGACAATTTTGAGTTTTCTTTCTAATTGGCTGATTTTGACATAACATTTTGTACAGACAAAAAAAAATATAGAGGTGTTTGGTACAAATAGTCAATATTTTCACGGCAATCAAACAATATTGTCATGCATGCATGAATATATGATAATAGCTACTTTTCCCAAACTGAAAGCTCCAGTCTTAACGCTTTTGAATAAATAGCTATTAATATAATACAAATATTCTTTATTGTTACTATTGTTGGAAAGAAACACAAATAAGATAAATACATATCCCTAATGACATCCATGGTCATAATAAAACACTAGTACCAATAAAGACAAAATTATCTGCGTTTGCAAAAAAGTTTAGTGAAATATTGCATGAAAAAAGGCTATATCTAGATATCTAGACCAAACCGAATCGGGATACGGATCGTTTGTATGTAGCCCATAACTCATGTAAGTGCTATTTCTGGCAAGTGGTAACACTGATTATAATGTCAAAACAAATGTTTTACATTTTTGTTTTGATTGTAAACATTTATGTGCATTTGTGAATAAAGATATACATAATATTGTTAAGAAAATTTTATATAGTTGCGGAATTTTATTTGAGTTATTTAGTTAGTTAGTTATTCAAAGTATATGAGTAACTTCAATTTATAATAAATAATAATGGCAAAAATGAATAATATTTTTACAAATATTGAAAGGTTAACTCACGAAGGTTAGTACGTAATACGTTATACTTTTCTTTCGCCTGCTCTTATGCTACTTCAATCATCCAATCATCATCGTGATCAATTTTTGCAACCACAACTGGCTCTGTGCAACCCAGGAGGTATGGGCCCTAAACAAATAGTGTTAGAAAAATCTCTCTATAGTACTTCCCAATCTGTGAATCAAAACAAAAAAAATCTGTACTACAGCCTATATAATAAGTTGCCATAACAAGCAATTCAACACAATTTACCTGATTTGTAAATTTATAGCTACAAAAATAATGTGAGTAAATCTGTGGTAGAAGATTGTGAATCACAAAATCATGAACATAAGATAATGCTGACTTGTTGACTATGTTAAAAAATATATATTACCAACTGACTTCTGATTATCTTACAGATGGTCAAAGGGAGTTGGTTTCAGTCTTCTGGAATTCAGAGAACCCAGAGGAGACAAAAGACGATAACGGTTACACATTGTTAAATACATTCCTTCAGAAAATCTTTGATGCAATTGATGATCTTATTAGTGAACTCCATAATGATGATACTATACTCATAAGTATTAAGAATCAGAAACTGTTGAGAACTTGTTATCAACTAATAACTTCTCTTGGTATGTCTCCATGCCTCATACCAGGCTTAGGAGTTTCCTTGTCGAAGCGGTGTTCATCTTCAACAATACTA
This sequence comes from Manduca sexta, assembly GCF_014839805.1. NCBI lineage: Eukaryota > Metazoa > Arthropoda > Insecta > Lepidoptera > Sphingidae > Manduca > Manduca sexta. The sequence continues at coordinate 5,859,309 of NC_051137.1, read as the reverse complement.
CCAACCATCCCATTAACAGATGAGCAAAAGTATGAAATACTTGTGTCCTGCACAGACTTCCTGATTAGGAGTTATGAAGTTCCAATATTAAGAAATATAATCATTACTCTACATCTGTCTGACTACTTAGCTGCCCTGATACAGTTATCATTTGCACCACTAAAGAAGCCTGGCACATACAAAAATTTTACAATGACCCAATTTATGTATGATAAGCTGTGTGATGACAGAAAGAAATATATGTCCATTTATGAACAACTTGTAACTAACTGCTTCCAACCAACACTTATGAAAGAACTACTAGTTATCCAAAGTGTTATGGAACCTTCTCCTCCAGGTTTTGTAAAGAGACTTATTGCTAAAGAAATGAGTAGAAGACTTGTTTGTTCTGGAGGGCTGCTAAGTCTCATCAGGTGTTTCATTGAAAGTTACAACATTGATGCAGGATATGAATGGAAGAAAATTGATATGATCAGTAGAATAGTGTCAACTAAACATGGAGACTGCTCTGAGGTTGATTATCTTAACAATATTTGTTCACAGTTAACTCAAATTTTGTGTTTAAATAACACACATTATTTAGTAACAGCTGTGGCATGCTCACTGGCATTGTATGAGAAATATCCCCAGGTTGACTCGGTAAAGGCTTTAGTAGACAATATATTTAGAAGTTTTAATTATGACCATTTAGTTTCAAATTCAAATCTGCCAAACACCATGTTATTATCCCCAAAGGAAGTAGAACAAAAGTGAATACACTCCATGCTAGCATGTGTGTCAAGTTGGATTGGCCTATTGAATTATTGAAATCAAATCTCTTTGTATTGTTCCTAATTGGGAGTGGATGCACTAAAAATGAAGAAATGAAGACAAAAGTAAAAGATATAATACTTAAATGCTTGGAACACTTAAATAAAGCTGATGTATACTCCATGTTAACTCTATTTTTGTTTGGCAAAGAAATTAGCTCTCATGGCATTATTATTGAAGAGTATGATGCTGGTATTGGTATAAAATGTGCCTCAGATCAAGACCACAAATATGAAGATTGTTTATTATATTTCATTCAATTATTTATGGCCTCATCTGACGGAAAACTTGTTCAAAATATATTTGAGGCTTCATTACAAATACTAATAGATTTAAGCAAGGAAAGGCAAAAGTGCTCTAACAAAGACTTACTTTTGTTAGAAGAAGATGATCCTATTATGTTAAACAAAATTGACCAAAAGTATGGCATCATACTCCAGCTGTTATCAGAAATATCTACACAAGCAAAAGTAATAAGTGGTCTTAAAGATAATAGTGCGACAGTACTAAAGTTCATAGAGTATTTCCTATTAGAAGAGTATGGATCAAATGAAGAATGTGGTACTATAGCTCTGGTACTCTTAAACACAATTCTATCAAACTCTAAAAGAAATAAGGACTTGGAAGAAAAATTATCGAATCTTACTCCTGTGTTGGAGAAAATTTCGAAAAATGAAAGCAGTCTGAACTATATATTGTCTAAGGAAGCACTATCTCTTTTCACTCCTGGGGCTCATCAAAAGACAGAGACAGCATGTGAGAAGGCTCTGGCGGATGTTTTTGACAATTTGTTGCCTGTTAGAGCACATGGCTTAATTCAACTAACAAAACTGATTGATGCCTCAGATCCTGAGACAATTTCTAAGAAACATTACATCTTATGTATTTTTCAGGTTGGTGTTTTTACATAATTTTGTAACAATAAATACTTTTATTAATTATTTAATATATTTCTTAAATAATGGCCGATTTCGTTAAACAATACCAATTACTGCTTAGAAATCTATCACAAAAATTTACTAATCAGAATAAAGATTTTTGACATGCCTACAGATAACTTATGTATTAAGAGATTCTCTACTGTCGGTTGGATTGCATATTATTACAGAATTGTATATTATTATATTGTTTCAGGAGCAACTGAAAGACCCTGATTCTTACTTATACCTATCGGCAATAAACGGACTAGCATCCCTTTGTGCTCATTGCACAGAAGATGTACTACATGTTTTATGTAATGAATTCCTTCAATCTACTAGACAAAATAATGTTGTAACCAAAGAAGATCAGAACAAAATTGCAGAATTGAGAATGAAAATAGGTGACATAATAGTGAAGGTTACAAAGAAATTGGGTGAGTGTCATTGCAATGAATATTTTGTTAATTATAGAAACGCATAACCAAATATATCATCGATATTTGAAATTTCTTTAGCTAATATTATTCACTAATCGTCGATTTCAATAATATATCACAATCGCTTTTTTATTGTTAACGAAAATTGACCAATCAGGGTAAAGTTTTTTGACATATATAATAATTACGCGTTTTTATTGGTTTATTCTTGGGATCACATGGAAGATTAAAATTGGGATTGTTTATTGAAATCAGCGGTAAATACAAATGTATTTTATTATTTGTAAAAATAAAGAATAGAGTATTAAAATAGTAGATTTTTCATTTACAGGTGAAATGGCTATAGTCCATAAGACCATACTGTTGAATACGATGCTTTGCGCGTGTAGGGATGAAGACCCGCTGATCAGGACATCGGCCTTGTCCAACCTGGCTGAAATTGCTTTAGTCTTGCATTACAAAATAGGATCAATCATTTATGAGGTAAGTTATTTATTATCTACAAAAATTTTTGTTCCTTTTTTACGGACACTGCTTCTGATTGTTATTGCAATGCAGCTTATATAATTATTTCTTTCAACGAAAGACATTGCGTCACTTGCTAGTTGCCAAATTTAGGCCGGTCTTCCACTTATCAGTAATTAGTGATGTAACAAATGTTTATTCTTGCAAATATTTTCATGATTTGCACTATGTATTGTGCTGACTGTGCATATTTATATATTTGTAATAGTTTACATACATATTTTTCTTTCAGATGTTACTTTGTATTTGGAGTATAATAGAAACTGACAAAGCAGTAGAGTGCCGACGAGCAGCCGTTATGATAATAACTAGTTTAATCAAAGGTTTAGGAAAAGAAACTTTAATTGAACTGAAAGAAAGTCTATTACCAATATACAGAACTTTAAAGAGTTTGTATAGAGACGAGAATGAAGATTCGGTAGTGAGACTTCACGCTCAGTTAGCGCTGGAAGAGTTAAATGACGTAGTAAAACAATTTATGTTCCCCGAGTTAAGTATGGAGAAACAAATATTTGTACTAGACAAGCCAGTGGATGTGTGCAAATAAACTGCAGGTACTATTTTATCACACTTTTATTTATTTCAATACCTTTCACAGGTTTTTAATTATATTTACATTATATTAAAATATTTTTAAAACTAACGTACCCACAAACATCGGATAGAAATATTTCAAAACGCGTAATTCTTAATAGTATCGTCAAAGATTTTATTGCTAATACTTAACTATATTATATGGTAAGATCTTTCAGTAATTTATTCTCTATGGCAAATAAAATTAGGTGCATAGTAATACTGGCCACATCTAATCCGAAATAATAATTATTTGTTATCCAAACATATCACAATAAGCCATAGATTCGTACCAATCATCCTTTGTTAGCAATGTCCCACTTATTGCCAAATGTGCATTAAATTAAATTATTTCTAGTCTTTGTGTTTCATGCTTCGGAAGTATTGTCGCTTTCTGTGGGTTTCTTGACGAAGCCCTCGTCTTTTTCTGATAGAGTTATAGAATATATCGAGCTTTGGTCAGAAAATCTATCTCTATTCCTTCTGCCGAATATGCCGCTGCGAGATAGAGAGGAGACAGTTGTGATTGACGCATTGTCTCTATCCCCTTGAGGAACTACTTTCCATATTAATAGAGCGATGCCGCCAAAAGCAGCTATGACTAGGAACATTACCAGGGAAATTTCGCCGAAAACACCTGAAATATAAGAAAATTTTACGTAAAGTATTTAGTAAACTTAATATAGACCTAAATCACTAGACGACAGTGGAAACTAAACAAACAATTCATAAAATAATTGTGGGTTGTAAGCATACATTGTGGTAAGCGGCAACGGTTCCATTAAATAATTAATCATTTATTTAAATTTTGGTTTTCATTCGCATAAGGTTGCCATTACTTATGAACAGGCACTTAAGTTCAGTATCAGGTACCTAAGTTACCATCTCGACGCACCATTAAATTGAATAAACACATACTTTGCTAATGAAACATAGGTCAAAGCAATGCCCAGCCTTCAGGAGCCTTTCATTTAATCAGATTTTCTCAAGTATCAAACAACAGCATTGTGTGACAAAGATGTTGCATTCTAATGATAGTAAGTAAAGTGTATTGAATCAAAATGCATACGCACTTTGTTGGATCTCTTCTTTTCTTGCCTCAAGTCGAGCCGGCTGCAGTTCGTTATTATTAATATCTTCATTGTCATAGGGTTCCACTAAGCCTGTATGAGACTTCGTCGGGTGCAATATGTCGTCAGGGCTTGTTTTGGGCAAGTTAATTCCAGCCCGAACAGTCAGCGTTTCTGGCTTATACGTGCAAAGTACTAGGAAACTGTAAACAAAAGTTTATAAGCTATATTTTATAGTAACCATGTCTGTATAAAACAGAAACTATCCGCTTAATATGGTAGTAGTGTAACATTAATACCTCAGTAACGCTGTATCTACATAATTAAAATTTATCAGTCCTATTTATTTATTTCATTTTTTGTTATATAAAAGAGTTTGTTTATTATTATTTTTTTAGAATAACTGTTTTATTTGTCTGTATTTTACAGTATCGGCTACTCATAAGTTTTTGACTCTCATTATAGGTATCCCAAGATACAGGCATAGCCTAGATTGGGGACCCCTGACAATTATTGAAATGCTTAAACTCAGATATGCCAATTATTGTTTATGTACTTCTTAATGTTATTATTTCTGTGTTCTTTTTGTTGCAATAAAGTTAAGTTATTATTTGCGTGTATTTGCTCTAAATCCATAATCATGTTACAAATAAATGGCCAATAGGTAATCTAAATGTTATTGCGCAACACTTACCGTCTCGTGCTATGAGTGAGAATAGGTAGGTTCTCTTGTACGATAACGTAGGTCGCAACGGTGGTGTCATTCACTTCGGAACCGCATTCATCGTGATGTATACGCAAGATATACGCGTCTTGTGCGCTATTAGGGTTGCCCTGTATGGAGCATCGCTCCGGCCCGCCGTCGGCCGCCTCCACGGCAATGCGACCACCGAAATATGGCCCCGTTGATACTTCCACTTCACTCGCGTGAGGCAGACATTGGGTGGCTCGAGCTGAAACTAAATTATTTCATTTTTGTTAAAATAGATTTTTCATGCACAAGCGTGTTTAAAAATTAGATACCTAACCCTCTTCAATACGCAATTTTTTGGCTATCTTGAAGTTAATTAGCCCGTCCACAACCACCTCTTCTGTCACCGTTTTCCCTAGTATTCTATAATCTTCACCCTAATAGTCTTTTATTTGTTTCCATATATTTCCTATTGGCAACTCTAAACTAGTTACATCAATTATCTAATATTTACATTGATATGTAAAAATCGTAATGTGTATTTGAATACTTACATCCTTTAGTGGGTACTATAATTATTTTAGAGCCTATCGACTGAGGGTCGGCGAGGTCGCGTCCGTCGCGCCTGACGGGCCGTACTTCGAACGAGTACGTGGTGGCCATTCGCAGGCCCACAATTCGCGTACTGTACGCGCGTCCGTGGCGCGCTCCTGGTGCCTGAGTATTTGTTATTGGAGATTCAGACGTCACATGCCTACTTGATATATCTTCTTCTACGTTGTCTATTACCTGTAAAAAAATACATTAAAATAGAATATTCAAATTAACCACAGCAACTAGAGAGATTTTTTTTCACGAGAATTTTATACATCTAATGCCAAAATCGATATTCAGTTTGACATTATCTTAACGACATCATCTCAACAGTAACTTTACTTCTATTTCAAGATGTAACTATAATGAGAAAGCAAACAAGAAATGTCCAATAATCGCTATCCACGGCGCGGTAGGATAATTTAGTATCAGACATCATTATGTTTTTAGTCTTACACATGCGCAATTAACGTAAAGATTACAACGTATAGAGTATACAAGTTCCGATTAATCCCAATTCCAATGAGGAAATACTTAATCAAAAAGTAATTTTAACGGATGTTCTGGTAAAGGCACATACATACTTGAGTTGCATTACAGACACGTATCTACAGTAATGCCTGCCAAGCCAATTCTTTGTCACGTTTCAGTCATGCTCTGTGTACGAACCCAGAGCCAATTATCAACCGTTCTTGCGCACGCGCGACGTGAAGATTATCTTAAATATCCGAGTTAATATTTTTAATTTCACCTTACGGCTGAACTAACCTTTGTACGACATCTGTATTGTCCCCAAGCTTGCAACTCGCAATAATGCACCTGGAATGCGAGCACTTTTGGTTTGTCTTCTTCGTCGGGTTTTCCAAATTCCCACCGCAGTCGCACGTCACGAAAGTCTGCCTCGCCGATCAAATGTAGCACTTCTGCCAAATAGAAACGTTATTAAAATTCTAACATGGAGCCTGATTTTAATTTTGTTCTGTGTATTGTGTTATCGTAAAACAAGACACTTTCACACTTCGGTACGCTCTGACGCTCTGCTACACTAATAAAATGCACGCTATTTTTTAAAGCTGCGATCAGTTAATGTTATCAGACGTTATCTTGGGATCGATCCTGAGAATGAACCAATCATAAAAAGTCATGTATAACCTTATTAGTTAAGCTTTATTCTGATTGGTCCATTCTCGTATGTCGATAGCGCTTACAAGAATGTATAGATTTGGGCTGATAAATGTTTATGAGGTCATACACATGATCTCTCAGAATACTGGAATCCGAAGTGACGTACGTTAAATTAAAAATATTGTGACTGAAGGTTTAGTTGTCGTGATACACTTGGATGCATAAGCAATACTATGATCCGGACGTGCTATTAACCCAATGACTTGTTCACTGAGCCGTTTTGCTTGTAATAACTTTAGTATCACCGTTGTAATGAGATCCCTGTCGAACCCGTTTTGTGACACTGATGATGTTTTATGGTATAATGTGTTCAATCCGGCTTCAACTACTCTATTTTTATTACACCCATCTTGTACACGCAATATATTATCCGTTGATTCTGTAATCTGCTTGGACGTAAGGCTCCTAGATCAATATAATTAAACTATAAACATGCATGGTAAATATCTAACTAAGCGGTTATAAAATACATTTGGCTACCTACCCCTTTTATTTCGGGATATATAAAAATATTTCAGCACGATAACAAATAGGTAAGAACTTATTAATTTGTACTAAATTATATTCAAATCATTTATTATATACCACAATATTTGGACGCACTTATATTTCTGTAACATTGTTGCAAAAAAAACATTTGAACCATTTGATTTAACTCAAATCCAACGGAACATTGCTACACTATTTTTAATGGGCTTAGGTTTAAAGTCGGTACTGTTTCCTACACTAAAATATTTAACTACTTATATGAACTAACAAATATCTATTACCAGTTTAAAGCGGGTTCAATGTGGTTCTACGCCAAGTAACTACAAGTACCTGTTTGTAGGGTATAACCTAGCATTCTTTTTACTTTTACATATTTCTATACCGCCTCCGGTGTAATGGGATTGTTGGGTAACCTGTTTAGTCACATTACTTTTACTTTAAAGCATCTAGAATATATTAGTGTATTGAATTTGTACCTTACGACCAGCCTTGTGCGATACAATGATAAAAGGTCTTGGTAACGATTTTATCGCTAAATATAACACAGTATAGAAGAGTTACCACAATAAAAAATGGTAATCTAATTAATAATTATCCTTTGAAAGTAAACTGGTCCTTTAACTTATCATATCATTCCCTGTCATTTAACTTATCATTCCCTGTCTATAAACAGTAGGGACCTAACCAATCAGTTTGAATTACAAAATTACATTGAATTCGGCACCCTGACGTTTTATTTTTTTATTTTACACTGGGCACAAATCATAGTAAGGCATACCGGCACAAAACCGTGTTTCTGCAATACTTGTTTGTGGTAAAAATATACAAAATGAATATGCCTAAACAGATGGACTTACCTACCTAAAAATTAAAACAAACCTATTTTACATAGAACGTAACATAAGTGTACTATACTAATTTAACAGCATCTTTTCTTACCGAAAATATTTTTTTCTTGGACAAAGCCAACGACAGTCAATTTTTAATGATATTTTAACATAGTTTAGCATCTGTAAAATTGACAACGGATATGGCCTCGTATGACAGTTTAAAAGGAAGTGGTAAGTATGGCATTATTTTTAACTACCATGCATATCCTGACTGCCGGTGTAATGGACATTTATGAAAATGTAATTCTAATTAAGTCAAATTTTCGTTTTATATTGCTCTGATGATGACTACGACTGTAAATAAGAAGAGAAAGTTACTTTAATAAAAAGTCACACAATAACTCTGAAATATTGTTAAATACATTAACTAGTAGTCTAAAATAACGTACCTAATTTTGTAATTCGTGTAACTTTCTAGATTTTTGTATCGATCTACCTTAGAAGGAGTCTTTTTAGGGTTTTTTTATCTTACAGGAATAAGGCTCCCCTGGTACCGATGTTTGTGTGCCGGCTATCATCTACATACCGTCAGATATTACAATAAATGCTTGTGTGCCCCCTTTTCTTTGAAACAGTTAGAGTACATGAGGTCACTAGATAATGTTTATTTTGACATTTTACAAACGTACATAATAACCTTATCTTAGTCCACAGCATCTCGTAACCTGTTTGACTCTATTATATTCCTAATTTATTATTTGATTTGGTACTGGCTCTTGAAATGTTATTTCTAAACAGAATTTGGATACAAAGGGCCATACATGTCGGCCAGTTGCCTCTGCGGTCGTAGTACTCAGAACTAGAGACCACGGATTCGAACCCCGCTCGAGGACAAATAACATTAATGTGATCCATTAATATGTGAATGTGTAGAGACACCATTAATTCTTGGCAAACGATAATGCCCATGACAAAATACTTGTGATTTCTGTAGTCTGGACACGGGACTCTGCAATATTATTGACCGATTAGGTGTATTTATCTATACATATTGTAAAATAAAGTCCCTAAAAGCGGTCAATCAATTTTCTCAAAATCTACTGCACGGATTTTTATACGGTTTTTACTAAAAGATAATACAATTCTTGAGGGAGGTTTAGGGTAATAGTTATTTTGTCATAACGATATTACGCACACAATTGTAATAAAAAATCAAATTATGAACATAAACTGTGGTGTGTTCAATGACATAGATTGGCATGAGTATGACGGATGCGCAGGCATGACCCGACGACTGGACCGTAACGACCATTGTGAACAAAAATTGCTAGTTTACATTCAATCGACAATATAAAACCGTTTTTAATCCATACCAATTCATATAAACTATTATGTTTTCTCTTGCAAATTGTGTCTTGGCAGTTGATGATAACGTATTTTCTAACTAGGCACCTAAGACTACATTTATATAGATTGTAAATTAATACCTATTTCATGCGAAGAAGTATCAAAACCAGATTGAAAATTTATATTTTATACCTAGCTATTTATCAAAATATAAAAACAAAACAAAAAGCAAAATTTGGTTATAATTATAGTTCGTCATAAAATAGTTCCCACATATAAATATAAACACGGCTTAGGTTTTTAGGAACCTACTTAGACTATGAGGAGATGTAAATCATTGTTCAATTATGTCATAGAATATAGATACAGGTACACCTTCCATTAAAAACCCTTTAAATAACCACCTTTAAGTCAGTGCGCGATGACAACACGCAATGAATAACAATCCGTCGGACTTCCATATTGCTTTATACCTAGCTATTTACCAAGATATTAAAACAAAACAAAAAGCAAAATTTGGTTATAATTATAGTTCGTCATAAAATAGTTCCCACATATAAATATAAACACGGCTTAGGTTTTTAGGAACCTACTTAGACTATGAGGAGATGTAAATCATTGTTCAATTATGCCATAGAATATAGATACAGGTACACCTTCCATTAAAAACCCTTTAAATAACCACCTTTAAGTCAGTGCGCGATGACAACACGCAATGAATAACAATCCGTCGGACTTCCATATTGCTTTTCATTCGTATCTTTTATGGCAAATTGTTCTGATATGTGCGCCATCATTGTGCAGGCTGGGTGGCGCGAAACGGCAGTCCACTAACAATAAGCATTTCACGCGCAGTGCTCTTCCTGCCCCGGCTAATGGGGTCATCTGATGTGGCACTCACAACCGTACCATAATGCTTTCAGTACCTACTCATAATATATTTATTTCTCCAAGTTAACTGGCCGAAGATATATAAAACATATTTTTTATTTTAACAAAATTAAGTATTAATAAAAAATAAGATGGCTCGTTTAAATAGGGTCCCAAAAATAAATATCCTCAAGTTATAATCAGTTCTCACCTGACAATAATATAATTATTATTATACGTGATAATTGCTACATACACTTACCTACATAAACTAGAAAAAAAATCGCAGTCATAGTACTTTTGTTTAATAATTGGCTGTACGAAGCGCTTCCCGTTTCTATACGATATGAGTAAACGCAAAGAGGTCGATGATGTGCATGAATGCCCTCACGTCCAGGAGGTGAAGATCTGATTGTTTTAGGTTTGCCGACGCGAATAACGGGTGAACAATTTGTAGCGCACTTAATATTTTGTCTGCGTCACTCCCGCTGCGTAATGTATTGGAAACATCGTAATTATAAACATGACAAATGAAATAAGCACACTTCATGGGTATTCTGTACTAATTTTACCAGATAGATACGAAAATTACTTGTATGGTATATCTTAACGATTATATTTATTGTTAACTAGCTTCCGCCCGCAGCTTCGCCCACGTGGATTTCGGACTTTAAAAATGGAGGAGGTGCTCAATTTGTCAGGATGTTTTTTTAATGTATAGTGGTATGCAGGTGATCCGATTGTCCGATCAGGATCTGATGATGGGATCCTGGTGAAATCGAAGGAAGCATATAGCATGATTTAGTATTCACGCGTGATGGCTTCTTATTAACGTATTTCATGTATAACTTTGGTGTTTCTATACCGATTTCTATGATTCTCTTTTATGGAATATTTAATTAATAATATTAACTTTTTTAATTAGGGATGACTGAGAGTGTTATAAACGTAGGAGTAGACAAATATAATGAGAAAGCTTCGAACTGCTAAGCTATCAGGAGTTACACGTGTTATTGTGAGTCAACCATAAAATATAGACATATGCTGTTGTGGGATATTTTTTATATAATTTTAAGGAGAACATTTTCGTCATACATGATTTCTGTGTAGCTTTAACCATTAAGGTTGCACACGCGACGGAAGCTTAAAAAATGGAGTAACTTCTCCCGTTTTCCCAACATTTCCCTTCACTGCTCTGCTCCTATTAATTGTAGCGTGATGAAAAGTATACTATAACCAGCTCAGGAGTATGAAAAATAATTGTACCACGTTTCGTTAAAATCCGTCGAGTAGTTTTTGTTTCTATAACGGTTATACAGACAGACAGACAGACAAGAATTTTAATAATTGCATTTTTGGCATCAGTATCGGTCCCTAATCACCCCCTGATAGTTATTTTGGAAATATATTTCATGTACAGAATTGACCTCTCTACAGATTTATTATAAGTATAGATTAAAAAAAAAACAAAATATGCCTACCCAGGTAATCAAACCCAGGACCTTATTCGCATTCTATGTTTGCTGCCACATAGTCACAATAAAATAAGTATAACTCTTGCGAAATAATTTCATTGTCGATGCAAGTAGGTATTATATTATATAAAAAAAAAAACAAAAACACAAAACAAATATTGTACAAAGTTTGCTTACCATACATAATAGATTTTAGATATATGTGAAAAAAAATATATATATTATTAGGAAAGACCGTAGGTATTGACTCTTACATGCGATCATTGCAGTCGAAGTATGATTAACATAAAAACGATGCCATGCTATCTTTAATATTGACCGTGCGTGTATAGTAACCGTTTTACCGAATTCAATTAAAAGTGACCCACTAACGTGAATTCGCAACTAAACAAAACAGTGGAATTTGTATACATATATCGAAATAATCAACATAATAAGCTCATAAATTTATTTCAATTAAATACTATTCGATCGTCAAGAAATCGAGGACAAACCAAACGAGACGCGGTTGCTATTAGATAGATTAATTTGTAACTATAATTACTTAACTGTAACCACATTAAATGGCTTTTTTGTAAGGTTTATTGAATTTACAATTTGTTCACACTTTAAATTGCAAAGCTTACGCCAGTTAATAGTTCGAAACTGTGACAATGACGTCTTTTACAATGCACCGTTGATTTCGTTGAATAATGCCGAAACAGTTTAATGCAGCTGTTTATTGATAGGCCTAAAACGAGTCAATTGAACTAGGCATAGTTCGTGCTCTGTATTTGTTACAATAATTATGTTTTCGATCGTATTTGAAAAGCTCTCTAATGAGAACGATACAACGTCACAGTTCAAAAGTAGGGCCATACAAATTTTGTCTTTTCTTTCATATTCCACCTACTTTACATTTTGTTTTAGTTTGTAGGTTAACACGTTTAGAAACAATAAAGTATTAAAATAATGGGCAAGTTAAACAACGGTACTCGTGTGTCCCTTATTATATATGTTTTGGTCAGCTTTCATTATGATTTCGTATTTGTACTTATTATTATGCCTGCAAAGTTTTGGCCAGGGAAAATAAACAAAAATCAAGGATGTCATGAAGACTGATTTTTCAGGTGATCGTCAGTTGCTGAATTTAATGCCCAATTAATTTTGTTGAAATAATAGGAGACAAGTTGTCTTTATGGATTTTCCGAGCAATATTTTAATACTACAATATTTTAAAAAGTAGTAAAACATAATCTATATACCACGTGCTGTTATGGCGTCTCCCCGCGTGAAAAAGTTTTTCCGGGATGAAGGCTCGTTTTATATTTTCCCGGAATAAAATAGAGCATATATTTTAAATAAGACTTCCAACAACACAACGGTGAAAACTGCATTCATTCCCATGCAGTAGTTTTTGTCAAACTGACAGACAAAAAATCAAAAAACTTGGTTAGGTTTCTATTGCTCAAGACCTGGTGCTAAAAACCGCCACGTTAGTTTTTCTTCAATATCTATAATGTACAGACATTGGCCTGTTATAATTTTATTATATGTAAAGATATTTTTTAGGAAAGAAGAAGTTCATCAGACATTCATGCGATGTGCCTGCCCGGCAATGGCCTCTCTAATCGTCACTCAGATAATATAGGTAGGCAATATCCACGGAAGCGTCACGCAAATTATGCTACGGGTTACCACGATTCAGGGTCATGTGACCTCTCGTTTGATTATTGCGGATGTTTCGTGTATTTCCACAAAATTAGAATTCTAAAATTGCATTCAGGGTTAAGGTTTTCTGTGATGAGGTTCAGAACGCTTAAAAGTATTGTGGCGGCGTGGGAGAAAAAGAAAATCTGGGCCAATTCGTCCTTATTAGGTCCTCTTACCGTTAGGTATAAGTGGACGAAAACGGATATCAATGACTCTTAAGAATGACTAATACAGTAAAAAATCTATATTGTACAAACCTTAAAGGGGAGACAGATAAAAACGTAAGCTTTTTCATAAATTATATTCACTATCAAGTACTATCTAGTAAGGATCCAGGCGGCCTACATTGTACTAAGTTCACGCCACCACCGCGCAGGTCTACTTTACTGTAAGCACCCACCTTGCATCCGTGACCAACGGTACATTCGCGTAATATAAATGGCAGATAACTTTGTAACACGATCATTATTTATATGGCAATTGACTCATTTGGATATCTTTCTGTTAGGTCTACGCTTTTTTTCCTAATTAAGCATTTTAAAGTTTCAACTTATCAGCCATAGATATGAATAAACATTCAGGAGGTCCCTAAGCTTATATTTTGCACAGCAATCATTACACAGTACTGTGGTTGCTGTCTTTTTGGCTTTTGCAAATTAACTTCTAGAGGTGTAATACCTCAAATATTCTCAGCTAATGTGCTACTGCTTAATGTGTGTAATGAACGACGATGATCGAACAACTAATTATTTGACAGATACCCGCGTACCTAATACTTGTAATTCTAATATCCATTACATCTCCTCCGTATAAATACTTCATATTAGATCTATAAGATTGTCACCACGTTACAATAACATAACAAATATTTTTTTGTGAGATAACAACTATTAATTTGACAATTACTCGTGTAATACTAATAATTCTAATACCTCTTGCACTATTGCTTCTATTACTCTAAGATTTTTTTATCTTCGTAGTTATTTAATAAAAAGCCCTAGAACTTATATTCGTCCTTATTATTACTAGATTTGTCGAAGTCTGTGATCAAGGTCCTAATTTGCAACGCGCCGTGTGGGCGAGATACAAAAAGAGAAAGTGTAGCGTCGCTTACATATCCAAAAAAAATGGAAAGCTATTTTTTGTAAACATTGTAGATACAGTTGTTATAACCAGGTAAATGTATTAAACGTACATAACAAACACATCTTGATCTTTTCAGAAGGTGTTTTCGTGTCAGAGTGTTACAAAAAATTTAAAATTCTTATTTATCATTTTTAACCTCAGTATAGAAACATGTATGCCAGTCAATAGACTGCTAACTAACTAACGCTAAAAAAGCTAACGTTTATGGTTAATGGTATAATTCGTGTGACTATCCTTCTGCTTCGACAAACTTTGTTATTGTTAACCTTTCATGTATACTTCTACATCATATAATTCTACAGTGACATTTTTAACATCATTTTTGGTAAAAAGAGGATCATAATTACATACTTGTACCCGGGAAAAACACTACCTGCATATATATTATCGTCCAAATTTCCGAGGCATCGCTTGTTTTGTTCAATACAGCGTGTCTACGCAATATCATTGATGGCACGCCTCATCAGTATTTCCGATTTATTAGTAGAACCAACACACCACGTTAGTATCATTCGTCTTCTGGCAAATTTTGTTTTATATTATATAACACATGTAAGTAATAATGTTATCATTCTCATACTCTCCTGATCCCTTAGTGAAATACAATTTTGTAGTGGCTACCAAAGACACGCATTAGGGCAGATCAAAAGAACACATATTATTTGCAATACATAAAAAATTCTCGATGCAACGATCGCACTTATACCCTGTCCTCTCCTCACACAGCCGAGTAACCGCCCTCTACACCGCGGAGGCTGTTAAGTTGTTGGGATCTGATTAAAATGAACTACAGTTATACGTACACACAATCTACGAAGTGTTCCATTTCACATGTCCATTCTATGTCGACCACATAATAAAATCGTAGGTTGACATTTAAGTGTATAATTTACTTAATATTTCTTATATCTCCGTGACTTCAAATATAATGTTGCCCATTAAATTTCTACTAATGACCACCTTCCATTGACATCATCAAAATGTACATCGACGTTTTAGATATCTGTACGATCACTCGTTATTAGCTTGATTGTTAGATTATTCTTGAATCACGAATTCATTGTTTAATGTAGGTTGGTAGATACCACTGAAGCAGCACATTTTATCTTTATTAAGGAGCTACTCTTTCTTAATATATTTTTTCTTTTTATCAAACAAGTTAACATTCGGTAATTCGGTAAGCTATTAGGCAAAATAGAAAAATTTAATAGTGCAAATGAACATTCTAATTTAAATTCGACATGCGTGACAATAGTTACTCGTCGTATCGATGTTCAGATCTAAAACATAATTATCGGATAATTAATGCGACGTCTCACCAAACGTGTTCAAATCAGTGAAAGCGGTTTCTCATATTATGACCCCTTTATTGAATGGCAACGATGGTAAAAAGTTGAAGTGTTTCGTCGCGACATTAGACCCATCAGCGCTGTGGTCTAATGCTGCGTTGGTAGGTCAGTACGGTGTTCAGTTACCAGTGCGGGTGGGAAGGCTGCGGGCTCAGGGCGCGCTATGTTGGCGCGCCTGTGGGCCACGGCTCGCGAGTGGCGTGCTACCGTTACCGCATGCTAATGCCGACCGCGAGCTGTTCCACTGATGTAATAACATGCGCACTGTGGAACTCCGGTCCGCTACCTTTATTGTCGTGATTACTTGTCGTACTTATTTGCTATGCGATAATTTGATCATAAAATATGTGATGGTCAAAGAATATTTTACAAGTGGCTTCAGAAACAGTAATTAAAATATAACTTGACTTTAAATGTTATCGTAATAAAGTTATAAAACTTTAAGCTAGGCATTTTTTTTTCTAAATTAAGCAACTGTTTAGTATATGTACAGAACTATGTGTTAGGGAGGCGCTACAAATCTCTATACGCCTTCAGTGATAAGTTTCGTCGCCTCTGTTAACTTGAATTAAACTTTCTCTATTCAAAGATTTCATACATGAAAAGCATTTCGCAGAAATATTAGCGTATGTCATATGCATTTGACAGATTCAACCATTTTGCATAGGTTCACAATGACACAAGTAATCAATCTTACTGCAAGTGGAGGCACATCAGCCTGAACCTACGTGGAATACCGATGTTTCAGTAACGGTGCTTTATAGACATTAGACTCTCGTTACCATATTCAACAAGTACATGAATGTACCCTCTACTTTTATATTCTCTGTAGGCAAATCTTCATAATATTCACGTATTTCGCAAAGGTCAACCGTATAAAAGAAATTAGTTTTACCTCTTCTGGACATCCCTCCGTCATTAAAAGTTTTAGTAAGAGGTGATGAAGGCTTATGTTGAAACAAGGGACAAAAAGAAAAGCAATCTTACCTACTTGGGCAAAAAATCAGAAAGTAATAATGTTGAATTGTCTGAAGATGTTAATTTGGTTGTAAGTACCGCAGCAATGCAGATGCCCAGATAAGCTGTAGATGGGCTTGCATTCCCGCTGCAAGATCCGTGACATAGATAACATTAGATGAACGTTTCCTGCTAACTATAAACTGTATAATATACTAGATGGTAATTAACCTATCGGTTTATTTTTACTGCTGCTACATCAAGTCAATACTATATCTCAAAAATATTGTTAGAGTACAAAGCTATGACATTCGGCATAATACCACTGCTTTACAAAAACAGACGTGGAGTAAGCTTTGCTGTTACGTAATGCGTTTTGTATGATCAGGGAAATACCTAGGCCTAAATCACCCTCAAATACCCGTTCCGTTCCATGAAGGACGGCATACATTCACAAGCATCACGTGTATACGGTTAGTTTGTCCTTACCTATAAATGGTCATGGGCGAGTATTCGTGTAAGTTTGAACCACTAAGGAGTAGCTATATTACCACAACCCTGTAAAATCATATTAAAAGTTATTAAAAGCAACAAAATTAAATTTAATATAATAAATTAAAATGCAAATAAAGTATTCATTTATATTAAATTATTTCTCAGCAAGACTCTACCACTCTACATTCACAATCAAGGCTAGATATTTCGGCCACTATGTTGCATAGGCATATGCATATACATATATAAGTATGTGTGTAGGTTGGAATTGACGCTTAATCTCTAATAAAAAAAATAGGTATTTTAGTAGATTTAAAAATCCTACTATGATTTTTATTAGGGTTACTTTTGTCTATATTGAGCAGCTGTCGCTCTATGTGCGGTAATTTAAATGCACCCTTATAGTACTTCATAAAGGTAATGCGAGTATCTTCGATTTTGCGATAATCTTCTGGAATAAAATAACGCTTCGTCAAATTCATCAACATAAATGGTCAATTTTGAGGAAGGCGGTCACTTAAACTCATTTAGTGTGTTCAAAAATTTTAACTGGAGTATGTTGAAATGAGTTGGCAATTAAAAGTAGGTAGGTAGGTTGATGCTTATTCCGAACACGCGATCATAAATTTTAAGCGATTTCGTTCCTTTTCAGATTTGGTAGGTATAATAACCAAATGTGGTATAAAAAATGTATAAATGCGGTCGAAATTTGTTCGTTACAGTTAAACGGTAGATCGAAATAAACAAAGCATTTAACACCAATCCATATGAGGATCAGATAGTTCAATTTTAATAGACATATCGGTGCGGGTTGTGAAATTAATCTTATCTGCATTTTAAATTTACTTAGTTTAGCCATGACTCTAGGGCTGCCATCCGTGAGGAATTCCTCGGATTTATCCTAGTTTGAAGGGCGTCCGAGGACCGTCCGACAGGGGTTCTTAAAAAGTGTCCACTTTTGTTGTCAGGGGAAATCCATATTTTTATATGGATAAGCAAAAAATTAAAATAAATCTTAGCAAAAAATTCATTCATAATAACCCGTATTCAAGAAGGCACGGTAAAATAGTTGACGATCGAACGGCCCCATCTGTGCCCCCGCGCGTTCCAAATATTTTTTCCGAGGTGTCCGGGAAAATACCCAATTGTTCGGGATTTTTGCCGTTTTTATCCGGCGTCGGCAATTCAGGTGATGACAGCCCTAGCCATGACTAATGTCGTGTCTAATATGATTAGTGAATCATGACAATGAAAAAAAAATAGAAATTCATATTAAATGGTAAAAGTATTATCTATCCTTATTATAATGACGTATCTTATTCATAAAAAACTTGCTTACGTATGCCAAGGAACAATGTTTTACATAGAACCTAATTTATTAGTAAACGAATGAATAGTCTTAGTGCTTATTACATTAAGGTATCCCTACCTACCTGTTGCGAATAGCGTTTAAACATGAATATGAGAACTAATTTACATTAGGTAAACTATTTTGTACTCTACTGTTTTGTGTGGGTTTATAAGGCATTTAATAAACATGTAACAATTTAAGTACAAAATGTTTGCAGTTTTCACAGTAACCATTGGCGATTTAATGGTAAGTAGGAAGATGAATTTCTAACTCCCACAATCTTTGCTGTACAAGATAAGAACGTAGGTACTCTATTGTACAAAATCAGTACAGTCACCCTCAAAATTATCGGAACAATTTCAAAACTTTAAAACGCTTTTACATATTAGCTTCAACGAAGAAATTATATTTTCTTTAAGTATATAAAATAAATAAACCCCTTAAAGTTTATTTTAGAGATGAAAAGTCGAATGATTTGGAAGTTTAAAGGCGATTTGAATTTTTGAATTTGTTCAGCAACTTTTGTTGCCAACTGTACCTAAACTTACAATACAAATTAAACCTAATCTCTGAACCTAACTTAACTTACCTGTTCCCTACAGTTTTACATACCTATTATTTTTCAGTTTGTACATTAGTAAGGAGGTACCTACCTATTTATGTTATAAAAATGGAAATTCGGATAATAAGTACTAGAACCTCAACGAAATTAAAATAAGATTTTATTTGTATAATAGCTTTCTAGTACAAATTAAAAAAAATGTTCCTAGGTTTTACAGTTTTAATTCCATCAATTTGATAATTATTATATTTATTTGAGTTATTGTCTAATGCCATATCATTGCGAAATTATAAAAATATGAAACAAATTATTCATTTCTGTGCATTATTTATATTTCATATTTTTAAACAAAGAAACAATAAATGAAATGCCGCTATAAACAAAATACTGCGAATCTTTTATTACGATACCAGTATAGATTGAATCGCTATTCAATTCGTTACGATCCTTTACGGCGAATTCCCAAGTTCAACTCGTACTAGTGTGAAAAATATGCGGTGGAAATACAAAAAGCTTTCAGTTTACAAAACCGCATTGTGAGAGAGGGACCCCGTTACATTTTTATAAATAAAACTTTGAAAGCGAAGGCGTGATTGTCAATACTGTAATGTGGATTACTTTCTACAACACGATGACTGAAAAGTGACTGTCAATGAACACGAAATTACAAACTGATATTATTATAAAACTATATAAATAAAATTTATATAGTTTTCATTTATAATAAAAATTTTCAAAGCTCACCTTCGCTATCTTCATTTTCAGTAACAGGGGACACGGATGATATTCCAAAAATCAGTCCGAGCATAATTAAACTAACACGCAGAAACATAATGTCGACGAAAATATTCTTAACAATATTCCGTAACTCTTATATAATTTTAAAATATATTGTTAAATTAAATTTATAATTGTTATCGTAATATATCCCGATGTATTTTAACGAAAGCGCGTACATGCATTCACTGCAACAACCGCCGAGTGACTAACTTGGAAGTTGGAACTTGCCATTGGGCCAACAGATAGTTGAGAGCAAAGTTAAAGTTGCTTAACGTTTTTGTATTGAAGTCCGGACAGTTATTTTGCCTGTAAAATACTTATATAGGTAAAACAAGGTTTGTGACATATAAAATACAAATATATAAGCGGCGATAGTCTAGTTGGTTGTGGAACGGACTGCTGAGAATGTCCGAATATCCGTAGGTTCAAATCCTAAGATAAAGCTCTGAGTTTTCTAAAAATTGTGTGTATTCTTTGTGAGTTATCGCTTTAGGGGTAAAGAAAAATATCGTAAGGAAACCTGCATACCTGAGAAGTTCTCTATAGGAATTTTGAGTATATGTATGTAAAGTCTACCAATCCGCATTAGACCAGCTTGGTGGACTACGGCCTAATTCCTTTCAGTAGTGACAGGAGGCCTGTGCTTAGCAATGGGACAGTATATAATACATGGCTGATATATTATAGTATTACTGATAAGTATATTATTTATATTTTATAATATTAAAGACTCTTACGACAATCTTTAAATTAGGTATATAATAGTCACATAATTAGGTATAAACCTGTTTATTTACGCGCACACACACCCACGTATTCTATGCCCGAAGGAATTAGCAGAGGCGCAATTAGTGCACCCTTTTCACTTTACTTATTCCGCTCTATTATGTAATAGAGAGTGAGCCCATATCCACATCGAGAAAAGATTCAGATTCTGACAATGAGCAGAAAAACTCACTACACTGCATCCGGCCCCAGGATCGAACCCGAGAAAGCAGTTGCACCGCAAAAAAACTATGCCGCTGAGACAACCTATTTATGTTGCTACCTAATTAATAAGTAAGTAAATATAAATACAATTTAAAAGATCAGTTTTTCAGTAGACATAAGTATTCTTACAGTTAACCAAAAAGTTAACGCTCTTATAAAGAAATGCCGGTTCGGTTTGGCACGAATGAAATAATCAAATTATCAAATCGTGCGTAACGTAGAAATAAATCATCCTAATGCATCACATCTTAAGATGCACTGGAATATTTACAAACAACGAATTGGTAAGAGAAGTCGATATTACGGCGCATGCGCTTTTAATAAACATTAAGTTATTTGACTCCAACCTGATATTTTGGGTTCCGGTCGTTAAAATCTTATTTAATTCGTAATAATCGTTATAGTGAATTAAACATGGGCAACCAATTCGAATATGCAGCAGTCATCGGTTGCATTAAAACGCTCCTCTTCATATTCAACATATTATTTTGGGTAAGAATGCACTTTTATGTATTTAATTATAGTTGCTAGAAGTGTTGCATAAATTATTTTATTACATAAACTCTACCATTTTATTGTATATATAGGTCTGCAACTTTATAGATTTATCTATTTTATGTTATAATTCCGTGTTGTTCGTTGGTAAGGAAATGACAGCTGCAGTCACGACTAACACCTCATCTGTTGGACAATACTTGGTACCCAGGGAACGACTAAATGTCAGTTTTAAAATACCTACTTGAAATCTGATTAGGTTCAATATGAACTTAATACAGGTATAAGTAAAGGTTCATTTACGACAAATCTGCATTTTCTAACTACAAAATTTCCCCCAAAATCAATAACTGATGTTTCTAGAGACCATTAAACATCGACGTAATATTAGGAATTGAAACAGTAACAGCCACTTGGTAGATTTAAGGTCAATTGCCTTGTGGTCACGGTATATAAACTAAAGAGGCTGCCTTGATACAAAATTCTAAAGTTTCAGTCTGAAAGTTATTTATAGGCACAATGAAACACATTCACTTCGATCTCAATTATGAGTACATAACGTTTTGTTCATACTAAACTTACTCATAGGCCTAGTAATATAAATTATGCTAAGGAGACGTGGTATTTCCATTTCTATCGCGCTTTTTAGCTATATGACCACATTAGACAATACACCTATTTTTTACTTCTATA
This sequence comes from Manduca sexta, assembly GCF_014839805.1. Lineage (NCBI taxonomy): Eukaryota > Metazoa > Arthropoda > Insecta > Lepidoptera > Sphingidae > Manduca > Manduca sexta. The sequence continues at coordinate 5,836,983 of NC_051137.1, read as the reverse complement.
AGCTTTTGTTACAACCGAATAACGGGACGAGCACGCCGCCTGATGAATAACTTTACAATTATTTATAAACAGTAGGAAAATGTAGGTTAGTATTTGTTGTCCCAACTCATGAATTACGGAGCAATGTGTCGCACTACACTGCGTTCAAGATCTTGAGACATTACATGTTAAGTCACGTATAATGCCCGGTATTGCGCTATGTTGTCCATAAAAACGGAATAAAGCAGTGCAAATACACATTGATACTTAAGCTTTGTTCACTGAAATAAACTTTGTAGATATCTACAAGGGAAGATTCTTAGCTGAAACTCCTTACACGTAGTCGGGAGTTCCCAACTCATGTTGTGTGTGTGATCTCTACCACCCATGAACAGCAATTATAATTATACTCATGACTGGCCGTAGACAATTGACGACGTAGCTCTACATGTTTTAAAATTTGAAATCTCCACTTAAGTATCAGCTCTTTACTGTGGGATAACGCGTTAAATATTGCTTTCGCTCCATTTATTCAAAATATGCCTATTTCCAAGTATCTAGTAACGGATGCATTAATAGGTCTTAAGTACATAAATATAATGGATATTACAATAAACCTACTAAATTATAATATACGTTTGTAGTTTTTAGGATTACTCTTCCTAGCGGTCGGCTTCTGGGCGGAGTTTGATCTCAGCAATTACATGGAAATGTCACCGGAATTTTCTGGAACTGCTCCTTACGTGTTCATCGGCATCGGCATGTTAATCCTTGTTGTTAGTTCGATTGCCTTCTCCTGCATAATCAAGGCACAACCAGTCCTACTTTATATTGTGAGTTAAATACTATATACTGCCTACGTACGTACTTATTAACTGCTTATGTAAATATTCACTCTAGTTGTATCAAACGCTTTGTATTTGACGGTTTGAATTGAAACTATCATTTCGACCATAAATGTCTAGCATTTAAAAGAAGAAATGTTTTCCTACTAGACTACAATACTATAGTTCGCATCTAATGATTGTAATTTGCCTACACTAAAGGTATTAGCTATAGAGCTTCGACAGAATAAGGAAATACCAATACTGTTTACCTGAGATGAATATCCATTAATGTCGTTTTCTTATAGTACAGTGGGTTTTTGGCGTGTACCACGATGATGTGCGTTGGACTAATTGCGACGCTGGCATGTTTCCGTCACACATTCGCAAAGGCCTTATACAATGGATTAAATCAAGCAGTCATCAACTACAGCCAACTTAAGACTAATTTGGACTTTGCCCAAGTCAAGGTAATAACATTTTTAACACGTTAATGTCTAAAACTGTTTACCTACTAATGAATCTAGCAGAAGCTTATCGCCAATTTGGATGCAATTTCATTTCCTATAAAAAATCTTTTGTTACTTATGTCACTTGTTTTATTATAATTATTGAGTCAGAGACAAAGACTTGTTTATTAATGTACTGGATAAAATAAAGCTTTATTTGGAAAAACCTAAATCTCTGTTGTTACAGATGCATTGCTGTGGAGTAAATAATTACACCGATTGGATCCGGATGTCGCCGCAACGTGTAATCCCGGTCTCATGCTGTCTGGACCCCAACAACTGCGTCACAGCTAATTACAGTGATGTTTTTCAAAGGGTAATATCTAAATCTAAATCTTTCAACCCAATCTAAATCTAAATCTTTCAACTCAATGATAGACATACGCTTTTTGGGTTGCATAACTGGATATAAGAATTAATAATTATAATAAAAATATCAACCCTGTATTATATATACTTGCCCACTGCTGAGCACGGGCCTCCTCTACTACTGAGAGGGATTAAACCTTAGTCCACCACGCTGGCCTAGTGCGGATTGGTAGACTTCACAAAGAAACTTCGAAATTCCTATAGAGAACTTCTCAGGTGTGCAGGTTTCCTCACGATGTTTTCCTTCACCGTTAAAGCGAACGATAAATTCACAAAGAATACACACATGATTTTAGAAAAGTCAGAGGTGCGGACATTCGTCTTGGCAGTCCGTTCCACACCGAACTAGGCTATCGCCGCTTTCAGCTCGCTCGATATAAGAATTACCATTTTAAATTACGGGCGAGTTTCTACCTGTTATATATTTAAAAGTCTACACAAAGCTGAATTTGATTCCTTAGTCCGCTTCACCTAGATACTACTGGAAGAATTTAAATACAAACAATGTCCCTCAAATAAATATTATGTTTTTAGGGTTGTTACCACGTGATCGCAAAAACTATCGACGACAATGCGGAAATATTCGTGTTTCTGGCCGTCGCTACAACCATTCTGCCGTCATGTGGGACGATACTAGCCTGCGTTCTTGCGAATGTCGTTAATAAATCTAAATACGACGCTATGGATTAAACATCAAAGAATTGAAAAATCTATTTGATATTTCCGGATTTTTATTGCCGAATGTTCACTGAATTTCATAGGACTTCTAATTAAAGACTAAATCGAAATCAATCGAGCCCTTAATGTAAGATTCTCGAAATTTTAATAATTGTATGTGTTTACAGTGTTTACATCGCGTTTATATAGGTGATATATGGATTTGAAAAACAAAAATTATATCTATTCTCCTAAATCTTCAAGTAGTCGATACTTTACTTTAACATTGTTTTCCTAAGGACGTTTTAAATATATAAATGTTCATTAATTATATTGTAAATACGTAAATTATTATAATCTGCACTTGTTAGTGTTAATAGTTCTAAATATTATACTTAATTTTTATTGTTATTAAATATTTACTTGTGTTTTAATTAAACTTAAAAGTTTAAATATTTTGTATTATTTTTTGACCTGCAATCACACAATGTTATTTTTCATGTTAGATTTTTCGCGCTAATCTCAGGAACTGTCGGTTCGAACTGAAAAAAAATGTGTTGGATAGCCCGTTTATCAAGGAAGGCTATATAAATATTAAGTATAATCACGCTATGCGATTATCAATAGGTGCGGAGCAGTAACAAAAAATGTTGCAAAAAGAGGGGAAAATGCTTTATATTCCTTTTTAGAGCTCTTGAGTACGCTGCGTATACGGTTTAAGTTAAGCAAGAATTATGCATGGCGGAATAGTTCCTCTAAAAAAGATCTAAAATATATATTTTAAAACAAAGTCCCACGCCCCATGTTTGCCTGTCGGAAAGCGATAAACTCAAAAACTACCCAACGGATTTCGATGCTATTTGCTATGGAGATAGTACAAACCCCTGAAAAGGATATAGGCTACTTTCTTTCCTGGGAAAATATTTAGAGGGATTTTTATCGCCGAATACTATATCCCAAAATAATTATTCACGCGGGCGGCGCCGTGAGCAAAAGCTATTTTTTTTTCTGCTTTAAATGACGAGACCAGCTTGCCGTTCGCCTGATGGTAAGCAGTACGACCGCCCATAAACAGTAGAAACACCATCCAACCTTGAATTACAGTATTGTTTGGTATTCCACTACGCTCGACATCCTGAGACATGAGATGTTAAGTCTTAATATGTCTAATAGTTACACTGGCTACAATGTCCTTCAAACCAGAACACAACAGTGACTACACGCTGCTGCTTGGCGGCAGAAATAGAAATTGCGGTGGTACCTACCCAAGCGGACTCTCATTTATGACAGACCTACCACCAGTCTGCTAGTTACTTATATGCGTTGACAACTGATGGTTGTAAGTAGGGCTTCTTTGGGGAAATTTCGAAAATAAGGAAAAATCTTTCATTAAAAAGTACAGGAAGGGTACAAAAAATTATCGAATTACAACTTTCGAGAATTAGCGTGCCCCCAAACATAAATGACAAAAAAGGTCTGGTTGTAAGTATCTTCTAACATATTTAGCGGAAGCTACCGGACGAAATGGAAAAATTAGAGATGAAAGCTGTGCCGGATTTGTCAATAGGCAATTAAGGCCGCGACTCAGGAAACGGCATGGCAAATTTGTAATCAGAGGTATTTTTTTGGCAAAATAAGCACCCGCAGGCCGTGCGGGGCGGCACGGACTCAGTGACCTTTTATACTTAAGAACTATAATTTCTTTTAAATTCGGCACTGGATGAAAAGCAATCCAAGATTGCCAGACAAAACAAAAGAATTTGGTATTATAAAAAAAAAACGTTCAAAAATGTAGTAATCAACATAGGCTTTATTCAAGTTTCCTTACTGTCAAAATAAATATTAATATTGTTAAATAATCAGTCACTATCAGAGCCCTTTTTGTCCTCCTTGGTCTCAACAGGAACATCTTGTTTATAATGTCTGTACTCTGGCTTCAACTCCCACATATTCTTATGTGGATTCTTTATATTATAATTGCATACTTCTTTCAAAATCCCTTTCAAATAAACAATTGGTTGCCTTGTGATCTGTAAAAAGTGAGAAATTTTATTGAAAATTCAGAAGTTTTGTGGGATTCCAAATAAAGAACTAGCAATATGCAATCGAAAAGTGGCCCTCGCTCGCCTTCTCTTTTACTATTAAGCTGACAAACAAAGAGCTTTTATCAACTCCAATGAGAGTAATTTTTAAAATGTATGTAATAATTTAGTTTTAATTTTCTGTCAGATTGATACTATATACATTACCTTTTGCAAATCCTTAATGTTATAATATTGATGTTTCTCAAATGCAGCAAACAACATATTGAGCACAGCATCTTTGTCATCACGAGCTTTCTTTCCTTCAGCCTTCTTCCTTTCTTGATATTCAATCTGTAAAAATATCATAGTCAATAAAGATGTTTAACATGTCATAATTTTTAAGTTGCAAGTCTACACTTCTTTCTTCTGGGAGTTCTGATTAAGAAGGGCACAGTAGCATATTATTATAATCCCATATTTTTTTATTATTGCAAGACGGTACAGTATTGAATCTGCATCAAGGTATTGGACAATGTTATTCTTGTTGCACTTAAATCACAATTATCATTCCCAATAGTACATAGCTTATAATAATACAGTTGTACCTTTTCTTTTTTTAGAAAATTTACAGATGTCTGTTTTTTATCAATACAATGACCTATTTAAAAAAATATAATTACATTATGCCGATGATCAGAAACAGGTTTGAAGTTCTGCACTATTCTGTCCAGTTGCTGGACTTGTCGTTGTGGTGTGGATGCCTTTTTAATAGATTCAAACTTTAGTTTGTAATATGTGGTGTCATCATAAGGCCTGCATTCTAATTTCTGAACAATCCTACCTTCCATATAAAGTTTTTCAGATTCAGGTACTATTGCGGTGGAATCAGATGCTGTAAATTAAAATCAATTATAAACATTATTGAAATTCCAAGTTAGACTAGCTTGTAGAATATTTGCAACAAACCCATAATAAAAGATAACAATTTCATATCCCAAGTTTTGCTGCAAATAAAAAATTCTTTCTTATATACAGATTTAGACAATATATAATGTTGTGGTCTTAAAACTTGATTTAACCAGACATTGGGAGCATTATTATATAACTTACAATATTATTACTGTCCAGTTATGACTTTGCAATCTATTAGTTTGCTTATTATATATTTTTCAAATAAACATTTACCATTAATCATTACTAAATCATGGACCAACAGTATCTTCAAGAAAATGTACCAAATTAGTTTTAATCCTTAAAACACAATTTATAGCCCGGAACGTATTCAAATGCTGTACACAAAAACATATGCTGAACTAACCAAGGGTAGAATTTGATAGCTATGATTTACATAAGAAGAAAGCAAGAACAATTATATTTGTAAATGGTACATCATTCTTAATTTGCATATTCACCAGTCATTTACAGAGATGTAAACAGATATCTACTCGCCAATCTAAATTGAATTCTTTATTTTTGATGTGATTTGATTTTGTAAAACATAGAGTTGTAAATTCAGAACTAATAGCCAGTAATAATAATGGAATTATTTTAACTGTGTGGTATATTAGGAAGTGTTGGGCGATATTTCCTATTGCGTTTCAATTCCTCGAAATGATTGGTGTATACACTGTATTTCGTAAGTCAAGAACTAATATACTTACGAACAACATGAGAGAACACTCCCAAAGACTGCCTCGTCACATTTGAAACGTTCAGCCTATGTTCCTTTGGTATACTCTGTTCACCTTTCTCTTTTAAACACAGCACTGCTTCGGGCAACGATAACTGCACCTGAGCACGCTGGCCAGGCACCCGAGATATCTTCAATTTACCTACTGCTATGTCCCCTGGGGCTTTCTCCCATTTATTAGCAATGTACTTGGGTACCTTCACAAGCCATACGCCTCTGCCTGTGTTAGACAAATCCAATTCTCTATCGATGTGATTAACACTAGCCATTTCCAATAAATGAAAAGGAAATATAAGGATTTTAAACTTTATTTTTATTGTACTATTGATCTTTTGGGCCACATTCGATGCGTGAGTTTATTTGTGCAAAAATATGTAAGATACCTTTGCAAATTTATGTAAAATGCACGTAAAACGCAAAATACTTCAATTTTTATCCTGTGCATATGACAATTGACAACTCACAATTGACAGTTCACAGATAAGTATAACGAACATATGGATATGAACTAAAAAAAATACTGGTATTTACAAATAACAAATATGTACTACATATATAATTGAATATATTAAAAAAGGCAACCTTGTTGGCGGGCGAGCGGTTCGCAGTGTCCGCTCCCATGATCCGCCTCGCTGCGGCCTGCTGCGACCCATCTGTTGTGGAAGCACTTCCATACAAAGTGTATGGCAGGTCGATTTTTGTAATTTGACCCAATCCGTCCCGCTTCGCACCTGCAGGTAGACACAGTCCATAATTGGAAGACTTGTATGGTCAATGAAGACTTGCAAGTATTTCAGATTCAATATAGATGTAACTGCCTATGCTAAAGACCTATGCAGTACAGGGTTACGTCAAATGTCAAAGTTATCAAACTTGTCAAATCAAATGTCCATTGATGTTGGTTGGTGTTGGTGAAAAGGATTCGTCGTTTACTGACATTTGGTGAATAAAATCAAGTCCATTTTGTGCGGATGTTTTAAAAATGTGTAATTTACTTGTTATAAATATAAATGTTTATTGTATGTTTCGTGATGTGTAACCAGATTCCAACTAATTAATCACTACTTGCTAGTCCATGAACAGTAATGTGAAATCATGTTTGGGTATAGTAAAGAAGCTGTTAGAGTGAAAGTCAAGGTTTGTTAAATCTCGTCAAAGAATTTGCAGTTAAACCAATCATTTTGTATAATTTTTACGAATACAAAGATTGTCGTATTAACTAATTCATGTAAATAATAGATAGAAATGTTTGGCCACTTAACCCACTTTATACTTTGTTTCTTGAACAATCAATATTTATGAATATGTTTTTTAAAAGTGTGTCATCAACTGCATAAAATTACGCACTATCATATTTAAAAAATTATGCACTAATAAAATGACAGAGGTACCTACAAACTAAATTGGTCTACATAAAAAAAATATGCACATAAACTACACATCATATTATTAAAATACAGCTTTTTTTATTTTTCTTTACAGTGAATAAGAAATTTAGGCAGATTTTTTATGCACCAATTATGATTAATATGCAACTGATCAATTTAAAATTGAAAGCTAATTTGAATTCTATAATGTAATGATATATATCAGGTAAATAATATATAATATGTACCACAAACTAACAATTAGCTTATTACTTCCATGACACATATCCAAAAATACAATGTATCAAAATACTATTATTTTTGTATCAATTTTACCATTTTTATCATTCTTATACAGATGTCTGTGTGTAATTAAAAAAATACTTTGCTTTAAAAAAGACTTGGTAAAATAAGCCTTTTTTGTGTTGTTTATTTATATTAAAATAGTTCTATTTAATATATTTTTTTACTAATAACTTACTGTTATTGGTTGTATATTTTCTGGTGTTAAGTTGCCAAGTTACAGGTAAAAACTTTTTTAATTTGTACACATTTTGATTAGCTAAAACTAGATATTACTGAGTGCCAAGTCTTTTGGATGGTGTTCATATCAACACAAACATTCTTGAGCTATTCATTCCATACTTGATATAGTGAGAGTAATAAGTAAAAATATGCACAAAATTATATATAATTTTTATTTAAATTAATTGTAGGTTGTGTTGAATTTGTTGAACTACCAATGTGTTGTTTAAAATATTGTCAACCTAATAGTGTTAGTTACAAATTACTTAATTATTATTGATAAGTACTCTGGAAGTAGATGGATGGAGTCAATTTGAGGGGCATTTTCATTAAGTAAAGATAACATTTTGCAGAAAGATAATGCTTTTATTTTCATGTAGACGGTCTTCTAAAAATGTGGTTAATGCACCATTTTGCTAGGGATATGGCTTTATCTACAACTCTAATTAAAATAAAATACAACATAGACCTGCCCAACATCTAGTGAAAGATTAATCAGTCTTTTTTCATTGAATTTTCAATACAGGCCACTTACCTAAAGAAACAACTTTTCAAGAAAACAATAAATTTAATATATAAAACTTAAGCCCATAACATGGCTACTGATAATATATATTTTTTTTTTATGTATGATCTGAGTAATAAATAAATCTGTGTGCAGCATTGCATAGATATATAATACATGGCTAACATTATATAACAATATGTAAACTATATTTGCACCATATTTCATTCAACAGAAATGTGAAGGAAAACTCCAGCCAGAATTAAGGAAGTTCTCAGTGGATCCACAAATAACTTCATTAGAAGTGTTACAAAGCATTTTAATAAAGGCATTTGATATCAAATCTGACTTTACATTATCATACAGAACTGTTGATGACTATGGGCTAGAAGTGTATCTGCCCCTTCTCTCTGATTGGGATTTGGATGCTGCATTCCTCAAGTGAGTAAATTCTGAATTAGGAATAACTTTATATTTTCCAAGGGCAGTTTATTTTAGAGTACATTCTACAAAATAAAACATAGAATTAGTTCTGCATGGTCGGTTGGGTTTCAAGGTATCTTCACATTTTTAAACTTTCATTTTTGTTGTAAGTGCAACCTACATTTTACGTAATGTGTTTTTATAGTATCAATTTTGCAAACATATTTTGATGTATTTTCTTAAATTTACATAAACTGTTTTAATATAAATTTTCAATGAAATGAAATAATTTAAATAATTCATTTCAATATTTTATAACATATATTTAAAATTGGAATTGGTTTAGGGCTCATAACATAGCTCTTACACAAAGGTCAGAGCCATGTGTTCAATTAAAAGTGGATATGAAACCCTTTGCGGAAGCTTCAGAGGATTGGGAGCCACCAGTAGTGACATCCACTGCAAGTATGGTGAACCAAATGAGCAGAGAGCAACCTACTGTGGCTCCCCCACCAAATCAGGCAGAGAAACAGGAAACGCAAACTGGTTTTCCGGGACTAATCATGAACCAGGTCAGCCAAAAAAAAATATTATTTTCTTCTTCTAATTTCAATTTCTATGTACAAAACGATAGTAAACTTAATCTCTCAATGGCTCAGTATAGCTCTCGTACAAATATAACTTAGTATTGGTGGATATTATAAGTATATATTTTTTTAATGCTCTCTATTTACAAGTACTGTATTCTGGCAGGTTGAGAAAACATTTAACATGGTATCAAGAGCACTGAACTTGTACGAAGATCCGAACACACCTCCACGACCACCGCTCAGCGACATTGAATTCAGGGCATTCCTCGATACAGTTGGTCAAATCACTAACACCGCCAAGCTAAGAGAAGTCATTTACTGCGGCGGTATAGATCCTAGTTTAAGGTATTTTTGCGATTATTCATAGTACAAATTCATTTATGCATATTCCATATTTAGAAATGTATAAGATAATAACACTTTATTTACAGAAAAGTAGTGTGGAAACATATTTTAAATGTGTACCCAGATGGCATGACGGGTAAAGAGAGGATGGACTACATCAAAAGAAAAGCCAACGAGTATTACGGGCTTAGAGCGCGTTGGAAAGACTGCATACAAAGAGGAAAGGTAAGAACAAAAATAAATAAAACTAAATTGCTATAAAATACGCAATCATTTGACGAACTAAATTACTGTGCTTGTTACAGGTAAACGCGGATCTAGCATATGTTACAAGTATGGTTCGTAAAGATGTCTTACGTACCGATCGCCATCATAATTTCTACGCGGGTAGCGACGATAATCAAAACATCGCTTCCCTCTTCAACATATTAACGACGTAAGTAAAGCTTTTTGGAAACCAGCGCGTTTGACTCAATAGTATAAAATATATTTTAAACGTTCTGTTACAGATACGCAATTAACCATCCGACCGTCAGCTATTGTCAAGGAATGTCCGACCTGGCTTCGCCTTTATTAGTAACAATGGGTGATGAAGCTCACGCCTATATCTGTCTTTGTGCTCTCATGACCCGATTGTATCCTAACTTTCTATTGGACGGTGAAGCAATGACTCTCAAGTTTACGCATTTAACAGAATCATTGCAAGTTTATGACCCTGATTTCTATAACTATTTGAAGTCGCAACAAGCAGATGATTTGCTATTTTGCTACAGATGGTTACTCTTGGAAATGAAACGAGAGTTTGCGTTCGATGATGCACTCAGAATGCTCGAAGTATTATGGGCATCGCTGCCTCAAAAAACACCGTCAGTAGAATTACCTTTAAAAGAAAAAGAATTTGATCCGAGCATAGATCTGGACGAGGATCCGCCCCCTGTAAGTCCATTAATTAAAGCGCCACGAGAAAATGCGTACACGAAAGTTTGTGCGATTAGACGTCAGAGTTCTAGTTTTAGCTTAGCCAACACGAAAGCTCCAAAACTTGCGGTTTGTAAACAAATGAATCACAGTCTTGACGAGAATGCGACACGCTGTAACGTCCCAAATTCGTCTCTTAAACATTCGAAAGAGTTCCAAAGTTTGGATGACGCTGCATTACAAATTCAAAATACACAGCTGTATAACCAAGATTGCGAAAAAAATAAAGAAAATAGTTTATTATTAAAAGAATCAAAGATTCATGCGAGACGCAGTATGAAAAGTGTACCAGAGCACGGAAAAATTGAAACTCAAGACTCGGTCACAACAACATGGTCTAGCACTGGTAATCTTATGAATGGATCAGCCCATGCTGAACAAAAAGAAACTCCTTTGGGCAATCAAATTAGACTTCTTAGAGATCGCATATCCATTCATAACAATAAATTCTTCTCATCTTTAGATAAACTTGATGACTCCATCGCCACAGATTCAAATAAACCAAAAGTAAAGATGATAAAAAATTTAAATGAATTTCTAAATTTTGCGACAGGGAGTAAAAATACGGCTCAAAATACAAGTGCTCCAGAAATTTCTTCTGGAAAAGAATGTCCAAATATCACACTTACGCAAAGCGAAGGAAAATCACATACGCTAGAAGAAAAGCGATATAAATTAAATAAAAAAAATAGTACTGATCAAAACGAAGGCAGTAGTCCGGACGATTCCCAGGAATACTACCCCATGACGACGTCGATGACAAGAGAGTTGAGGCTAGAATTAGAACATTTGGATCGGCACGTATTTGGAGCCTCGTACATTAACAGGTGCAGCATAATGTGCGATTCTCCGTCTGAGTCGACTAGTACCGATGACAAGCCTACTAATGAGTGCACGGAAATAAAACAAGAGTCGGTAGCTGTCGATGTATTAGAAGCACGGACTGAAATTATGGAATTAACCGACGTTATGAAAAAATCACCTTTACTCGATACTTTAAAATCAAATGCAAGAAGTGCCGAGGATATTTACCTTTGGGAGAACCCATTACATAGAAACACGCCCACAACACGAACTACTACAAGCTGTCCTCAAACACCGGACGAGCAGGCAGAACTGGACTTCGATGGCGACACGGGCGAAATATTTGAGGAACATTCAGGGAAAAAATCTGTAACACCAATAAAATTATTGAGAAAAACCAAGTCAACGGAACCTCCAGAAATACCTAAGGACACCAAAACGTCGAACCGTCACTCCAGTGAGTCAGATTCTTCTGAAAAAGATGAAAATATTGAACCGTTCCCTCTCACAACAGACAACAGAGTTAATCTACAAGGTATGACGAATACTTCACGATCGCAGAAATTTTTCTCTAGTATGTCGCAGGAATTAGAAAATGCCAGAAAGAATTGTGAATCGCTTTTGAATGTAAAACAAACTAATTTACACAGTGTTGCTTCAACCATAAATAGTTTTCAAAAGAAATACGAAGTTTTCAAACCTCCAGTACAAAAAACAGTAAGCGTATCTACAGTGGCACCTGATAGTTCTACGAAGGGTAGTATTAGTAGTCTCCCCCCACCCGTCGTATTTGGGGGAGGAAACCCTTTCTTAATGTTTCTTTGTTTAACTGTGCTGTTGCAACATAGAGATTACATAATGCGCAATCGTATGGATTATAACGAATTAGCCATGCATTTTGACAAAATGGTTCGTAAACACAATGTTAACAGGGTACTTAATCAAGCTAGGCAGATGTACGCTATGTACTTAAAGCATCAAGCTCATAAGACTGCCGACGTCTCTTCTTAACTCGAGGACTGAAATAATACCATTTAAAGGATCTCCAGTGACTTTATTGCTCATTGATAGTATGAAATTTCGATCATAATAATTTGTTTCTAATATATAGTTGTAGATGTTATGTTTAAAAAAAGATATTTTCCTAATGCAAGACAGTTTCAATCGTAGCTATTTTTCTAGATGACAGTACCATAATTATTAATCCATACGATCCGATCTTTCCTATTTAGTTATATTACTATATTTTAAACAATATATTTGATTTATTTATTTAAATGTGATTTAATGAATTCCAAAGAGCTTTTATTTTTATAAATTGTGATATTTTCTATTAGCTTTATTTTAATTATATAATAATTATTAAATACCTATGTGTTCCATTTACAACAGTATTTATATACCCAAAAAATATTTTTCATATTATAAATTTCATTATTTAAAATACAACACACTAATTTTATATTGGAATTATGATTTTGTTTCTAATTAGCGGACAAACTGCTAGATGATTTATACCGGGCTCCAGATTTGATTTATTATTTAGTTTATGTAAACACATGGCTTTACTCAACCTATTTTGGTAACTAAGACATAATTATTAATTTCCGCACTCTAAAGTCCGAAGTCTCGGATTCAAATTCCGGATGATAGGTTCGCCCCTTATCATATCATGGACGAAATACTCACGGTGAAAAGTGGGTGCTCTAGAATTTCCACCTAGACAGGCAAATACGCCTAGGACATTGTTTTTATATTGGCTATGACTTTTACTTTTAACAAAAAAATGGAAAATCACAAAAAATTACAGAAAAACATTTCGATAATCTAAATCATATTAATGAAATGGCAGTTGTTGACATAGATATTAACGAAAAAGAATTTGGAATAAGGTAAAAATTTTGGAAAGTTTTTTTCACGTTAAGAAACATTGTGCAACATGCAATTACGGTCAAGGGTTTTAAAATGTTACTCTTATTACGCCCTATGTAATAAATGCTGAATGTTGTTATGGCATAACGACTAGCTTGTATATCAAACGGTCTAACAAAAATGTTACCCTTTTCTTTGTATGAATTATGAATGTAACATCGTCATTTTATTGAAAACAATATGAAACATTTGTTTTACTTACTAAAATATTTCTTGAAGTGAATCTAACGTCTAGTATAATGATTTCACAAATAGGTGTTGTTTTTAAAAGTAATTGGTCAAAAGTTTATTGACTATTAACAGAAATATTGTTAAAAATGTCCTTCTCCACATTTTTTTATGAAGTTACATTTCGCGCTATTTTTCAGTTTTATTGTTCATAATAATTTTTTTTGGGTATGCAAAAAATATTATTTAATTGTATCATATTATTATAATGTAAGTACCCTTATGCACAATTATCTATCTTTTCATATTCTAACTGTATAATAATACGTATCTATAAATTTAAATAAAACTGAACACAGCAAAATTTAAACGGAACCTAGTGTTATCTTCTATATGCATAATATGACGAAATATAACTTTACTACCTTACCTGCTTACTGCTGCCTACTCCATAGTCCCCCATATAATTATACAGTAGGTATAAAATTACGTTTTGTAAGTTGTAACTCAATGCTACTCGCAGTATGTATCTTTTTAATATGTAAATAAAACTTATTGAAATTGGTATACATTGTTTGCTTTTCATTTCGCCCTTTGCATGCAGTGGTTTGGATATCACCCATGGCTGTTTTACACAGGGGCTCAATTAAAAAAGCCTTTCCTATGTTTTTTTACATTACTCTTCAAATTTCTCTACATATAACATTACTATCATGTGTAAAAATACGTAATATTAAATCATATTTCTTGTCAAACATCCGTGATAATCGATAGAAAGGGTTCGATAACTTAACTTCTGAGCTGAGTATAAACCTATATTACAGAAGTCCGATGCTTTGCCTGAGAGTTGACTACCCCGAGGTGTTTTTTTTTTCAAATTCAGACTTCGCAGTCAACACCGGGGGAAATAAGCTAACGGTATACTACGAATCCCCCGGCTTAACGACTGCAGGACCCTGGAGGAAGGAGAAAATAACAGGATGGGGGGAGTGAAGTGGGAAAGGAAATGTTCGCGATCCCTTATAGGCCTCAATGTGTTATACAACCACGTGGTATACACACGGCACTGTGTGCCTAGGGCCGCGACAAATGTTCCCCTATCCATGGGCGTGCATTTAATGTGGGGACCAAGCTCGGTTGCGTGTTGCTTGCGGTTTGACGTGAGATAAGCGGCCGGACGTAAAACGTAAAAACTCAAGGGTTATAGTTTAAAAGTAGGGAACAAAAGGCTCGGGTGAAAAAAAAATTACATTTGACACCAGGCATCGTATAGAAAAACTGGATTAAAACAAGCATTTTTCAGCTACGTATAACTTGTTAATTTATTTCCACCAAGTGTTACACCGGGACAACATTAGCCTACACAATAATATCACATTCAAGACACTCGAGCCAGAGACTACAAGTTGATTGAAATAATTTATTGATTATACAATAATTATTTAAATATCGGAACATAGCACTATGTGTGACTATATAAGTATACAGTCTATCGAATGAATTTAAATATCACGTAATCTACTTCCTCTTGTTGCCGCCGGCGCCTGATAAAATCATAGCGATGCGCATGAAAATGTTGAGTACGTCCAGATATACGGAAATGGCCCTGAAATAATAATAGAAACTTTTTTAGTGAATATGTATAATGTAGTCAGCTCTGTTGTATAAAATTAGATTAATTTATTTTGAAAATTTCTTTGATAATAGTTTTATACTGATTGGGCTAATATTGCATTAAAAATTTGGTGCAAACAAAGCAATAGTCCATGAGACCGTTAAGTATAAACTTTTCTTGAATGCTAAATGAATCATCATTACTTAGAGGTATAATTATTTTAACAGTAATATTCCAAAACAACTTATCATCGGAAAACAGTTCTATCGACTACGATAATTTTATTTAACTTACGAATTGATTGGGTCATAGGGTTGGTAGCCATAAGGTGGATGCATCTCTGCACGCTTTATAATAGCTTGGGTATCGTACAACAGGAAACCGCTGAATACTATCAAACCGCCATACAAACTGAGAGAATAAAGTCCTGTAATATAAATCATATATATTAAAAACAAGGCAGTTTGACAACATGCATATAGAGTATACAGGCTTATTAACAGGCTTATAGATTATATAAGATAAACGAACATCTACTCAATTTCAATACTTTTTAAGGCCTATTAATTCTAGAGTGATATAATATGCGAAATCCACTGTTTCTGATCTCACCTGCGCCAAGTGCGGATGTTGGCGGTAGGAACATTCCGGCGAGCGAAGCGGCGAACACGGCGCCCAGACCCATTGCCAGCGGTGCGCGCATATTCAAGAACTCACCCGACGGCGCACACACCGCCAACGTGCTGAGGCCCGCCACCACGCCTCCCGTGTACCTATATATATCAACTTTACAATATCTTGTTATGACTTTATACGTTATGAAAAAATCATAATTAATAAAAAAATATTAATTGATTTGTCTGACAATGCATTGTAATTAGAAAATAACCTATGGATATAGTTTAGTACTCTAAAATTATTATTTAAATGTTATATTTCTGAGCAAAAGGCTTACCAAGCAGCCCTCATAAGGATAGGCCCACCGAGGAAGCAAATAGGTGCAATAACTGCACCCATGATGCCAGTGTGCACCATCCATGCCAATTGTTTAGCTCCAACTCCTGGCTTATACTCCATGCCCCGCACAACCATACCAGATCCAATCATTAAGCCCATTGTTACTATTATTGACTGAAAAAAGAAAGGATTACCATTTATTTTAAATATTTTATGTTGGATTCATAATTCTTCGTTTTATTTATGGTATGTGACATTGCAGGCAGTGTCAATGAGCCATCCAAAGAAAACATGGGTAAAAGAGAAATTTTAAACAGCACAAATGGTATTTGGAAAGAATAGTTTCATAAGCTATCAGATCTTTAGAAAAAATACATGACTATATATATTACTTACCATCCATCCATTTCTTGTGACCAAATTGAGTAGTGCAGGAGTTCTAAATACTGTGATTGCACTACCAGCAGTTAGAACCAGAGAGCCAGCAATATATCCATATGTAGCCTTGATGCGATCCTTTACATATTGTGGCCAGATACTGGAAAATATCAATTATTTAGTATCTATTGATAAAACTAATGTATAGACCTTGGGTAAGTGGCAAACATAGCTCCATTCTAATTTCACAAAGATGTGTGAAAAACAATGAGTCATTTACATTTTACTGAGCCTTGATTTTCCTAAAACATATTTTTCCCATACAATGACATCCTAAATTTCAATAAATAATAAAATTAAAATATTCTGTAATGACCCATGTTAATCGGGTACAGCACACTTATCCATCATTCTTATCTTGTTTGTATAAGTGACTTACTGCGCCTCCTGTAAAGTGCCAGGCTTCACACCAGATCCATAGTAGCAAAGTGCCACAAGGCCTACAGCTGATGCACCTGCCAATGCACCCTTTCCCAAACTGAAAGCTGAAATATATAATTTTTAATTTTAATATCAATAAAAAGACCACTGTAAAATCAAATGCAAATTGCTTCTAGATTTTTAAGTACTTATGAAATATACAGTTGATTCAATAATTAGGTTATAGTATTAAAATAATGTACGAGAACTTTTATTGCTATTTACCATTAGGTCCAGCTGGTGCCATAAGTTTCTCCCATAATGTGGGTTGTGTTCTTGTGGCGACTCTGGAGCGAGGTTCTCTTGCATAGTTCCTGACGACATAGTTTTTGGGCACGAATCTCTGCGGGACCGGAGTTTTCAGCGTGTGCGATACAGTTAAAGCCGACCGGGCTAGACACATTCGAGACAACATTATGATGCAACCTGCAGGCAAGACATAAAATAGCGTAAATTGAGACAGGTAAAATTACTCATTTATATAATACAATGTTTTTAAACTTAAAACACTTAAAAATTGTAAGGAATAGAAAAAATACTTGCCGTGTTGTGTTTACTTTTTGCGTAGAAAATATCAACTGATTTATTTTCGTCGCACCGATAAAAATATTATAAAAGCGATGAATTAGCGGAATACAGTTCTGTATGAATAATCTCTTGAGTAGTTACGTTCGCAGATATATTTACAAGCCGGTTATGAAATAACTTGCTAAAAATTCCTAGGTTCTCTGAAATCTGTACTGTTCTGGAAAATGGAAATTGATTTTTATTATTTTTAACCTGTTATTTTTCTTTTTAATAATTCTCATACCGCTCTGGCTACTTTGTTTTTAGTCGATCTATGTTACCAAATGAAAATTTGACATCTTGGCATCATGGTCTTTGACCTTAGCCGGTTCATTGTAGAACAAAATAAAAAAAATACATTGACATACAATAGTTGATATATTTTGATAATTGACGTTCCACACGTGGGTTACGTATAAGATTTGTATTTTATTTGAAAAGAAACTTTGTTTATCTTTAATTTTATTTTTAGCGTTTTGAAAGCATATCAAAAGCTTCAGAATGAGTTCTCTAGAAAATTCAGGTATGTTCAGTGCAGAATTTAAAAAGTCAATGTAAATCTCAATGCACTGTGCACATTGTTTTCGAATATGTAACCTTAAATTTAAAATAATCTAATTTAACGCATTGGACTATTTAACTGTAGATTCTGAAGGAGAATTAAATCCTGAAACTCACAAGAAGTCGTTGGAGAAGCTCAAGAAAATTGATCCAGATTTTTACAATTTCCTCGAAGAAAATGATGAGAATTTACTTAATTTTGATGTCGATGAAGGTGAAGAATCAGATAAAGAATCGGATAATGAAAATGAGGACGATACAGTGCACAAACCGGGACCAATCACCGGTGACAGTGATGAAAGTGACTTTGAGGTAATATGCTTTATTATTTACGAGTGTTAAGCATTGCATTCAGTGCATACTTCACTAAATACATATGACTTACTTGTTTCACTCATTCATTTATCATTTTGTGTGTTTGGAAACCTTTTCGTCACTCATCAAATCTAAATCTTATCCTTTTTTTCTTTCTCAAGGCTGAAGACGCCAAGCCAGTTAAAGGAAGAGTCACACTTAAAATGGTGGAACAATGGCAAACGGACTTGCAAAGTGAAGATAAAATAAAACTTAGCACATTAACCTCTGTTATAAAAGCATTTAATGCTGCTATGGTGCGAGTCACAAGTGAGGATGGAGCTTCAAAGGGTGAATACAAAGTGGAAGGTAAATGAAATAATGTATTTTATTTATACTTATATATGTTTTTAGACTATGTTTCCCATTATACCTGGTGTAGTAATTTAAAACTATGAGACATTATGAATCTATCAAATAAAAATTAGTAAAACTGGTCCAGGCAGTCACTGACTGCACATAATATAAATCCATTATTTGGGTTTACATTTAAAAAGTATGTTAAAGTAATACAAAAAAAATATTTCAAAATGAATAAACTTTGTAATATTCAAAAATCTAAATGAACAATCTCTTATTACTTTCATTTCAGGTTCCTCTGTTTTCAATGCCGTCATACAAATGTGTGTGCTTTACTTGCCTGGAGCAATCAAGAAATACCTTGGAATGGAGCAGTCGGGTAAAGATCCACAGAAGTGTAAACATTTTGTCAAGATTAAAAGTTACCTGGTGGCATATTTAAATGATTTGCTCAAATTACTCAGTGGAGTCAGTTCTGAGAATATTTTAACAGTTCTATTAAAGCATTTGCATCAGATGTCAAACTATGTAGCTTGCTTTACTAGAATTGCAAAACAATCATTGAAAAAGCTGATCATTTTATGGAGTACAGGTGATGAAACTGTGAGAGTGCTGGCATTTTTATGCATACTGAGGATAACAAGGAACCAACAAACTGCATTGCTTGATATTGTGTTGAAAGCTATGTATATGACATATGTGAGAAACTCCAAGTTTGTCAGCCCAACCACCTGGCCAGGCATTAATTTCATGAGGAGATCTCTTGTGGAAATGTTTTCATTGGACTTGAATGTATCATATCAGCATGTATTCTTGTATGTAAGGCAACTGGCGATACATTTAAGGAATGCAATTGTTGTGCAAAAAATCGAGAATAGACAAGCTGTTTACAATTGGCAGTATATAAACTCTTTGCATCTATGGGCAGATTTAGTCTCAGCTACGTCTAATAAACCCCAGCTGCAACCACTGGTTTATCCTCTCGTCATGGTCATAATGAATACCATAAAACTTGTGCCTACACATCAGTACTATCCTCTGAGGTTTCATTGTGTTGAAATACTAATTACCTTGTCAAAGGAGACAAATACATTCATACCAATACTGCCATTTCTTGTAGAGGTAAGTTTAAAAATTTATCATTAATAAGGTAGTTCATTAAAGTCTTGGTTAATATTTGTTGATTTTGAATTCAATGTCAAGACCCAAACTTTATATGGAAACTAGAGTTAAATTAATTCAAAAGAATGTTCTGAATATTTAGATATTTGATGATTAGGAAAAAATCAAAGGGTGCAGCAAAACTCACCTGAGGAATGTCATCAGCTTATACGTATTTTGTTTCTGGCTTGTTTGTGATTTATAACCATTAACAAACACATGCCTTGTTCTACACAAATTATGATGCAGAGTTGACAAAAATATTTTAGGTAAATCATGAAATCAATTACTATCAAGCAGTTAAATCTTCCCATCCAAAATATGTCAAATCCAATACAACTAATTTTTTTTTTTTTTTATTTGGACTTATAACTTTACCCAATTTATCCAAATTAAACTTTTATCTGATGCTTCGAAATAAAAATCATGAATTTTTCGTTGTTTTACTCACTCTTGTATGAATCTGTATTATTTGAAATGAGTAAGGTTGTTTCGCAATTTGTTAGTCTGCTTTCATTATTATTAAACTTAAATAGTAACATTAAGACATAAAATATTTTTCTTACTTTCAGATTTTATCATTTGATTTCAATAAGAAACATAAGAAAGTTTCCATGAAGCCTCTAGATTTTAATTGTATATTGCGACTGGCAAAATCTCAAATGATGGAAAATGGATTCAAAGACGCTGTTATAGAAAGATTATATGGCTTACTGTTAGAGTACATGGCGAATGAGTCACATTCTATAGCATTTCCAGATTTAAGCTTGCTAGCAGTAATACAGGTAAGAAATTGGACTCTATTTTTTAAGTTGAGTAATGGGGAAATGGGTAGGTAACTAGAGCCTCTTGAGATTACCACTACTTTTGTTTATGCTTTATACCATATTGACGATCGTCAAGTGTATGTCTAGTTAAGTTGTGAGCTAGCGTGATTAGCTTAATTAGGAAATATGAAAAAATTACAAAAAGTCTTATTTTTGCAGTTGAAAAACTTTCTCAAAACCTGTTCTATAACGAACTACACGAAAAAGTTACGGCAGTTACTAGAAAAAATTGAGGAGAACTCAAAATTTATTGAACGTGAGCGCGCTAAAATTACCTTCAATTTAAATGACGAAAAAATGATAACGGCGTGGGAAACAAGCATTAAAACAAAAGGCACGCCATTACTCGCATTCTTTGAGAATTGGAATAAGATTAACAGAATACAAAAACGCAAGAAAATCTCCAAAAACGATGAGTTAGCAGGAGAGCTGCCTGTGATCAAAAGGGCTAAGATTAAAGAATCTGAACAGGTCGCAATACCAGAAAAGAAAGGACCGTTGGTCCTGTTTCCATCCGATAGTGAAGATGATAAAGAACATTTCAAACTAGATCAAGACGAAAGTGAGGCTCCTAAAAAGGAAAAGAAACTTAAAAAGAAAGCACCCAAGAAGAAAAAAGCAGTTGAAGAAAAGAAAGACAAGAAGAAAACAATGGTAGAAATAGAAGACACCATTGACAAAGCTGACATTGTACAAGATCTAAGTGTTAACGATTGGTAGAAAATCTTATACTAAATACAAGAAATTTACAATTCGCATAGTACTTTAATTTTGTATTGCCTTAAAGACATGAGAATAAATGAATCACTAAGAAATAAAATAACATTTATAAACTAAGGCATTCCTTGAAGAAAGAAGGTCCACTGCACTTTAGGTTCAGCTGGTTCATACGTCTCAATCGTAAGGCTGCCAGTTGGATTCTCGGCCCAGCCCTGCGGTGGTCTATCAATCAGGTACACGTAAACTTTGGTATCCTTAGGAATAGAATAGAATTGCTTATTAGTTACAGTATAAAGGCAAAATTTAACAGACATATTTGTATCCTACTTTAGTTATTGACAAACGTAATCGCTATCAACCTGTCGCCGTCCAATGCCGAATATAGGCCTCTCTAAATGGCGCTAACCATTCCGGTCTTGAGCAGCGCGCATGCATCCGTTATTGACAATATAGAAAAGAATTTTAAAATTGTAGAAAAGAATATAAAAAAAAGAAAAATAAATCATGAATCTAAACCTTCAAAGTTTAGGGTAGCTACTAAATGAAGCTACCTGATGAAACTAACCATTACATAACAGCAAAAACATGTAGTTTTTACTTATAACTACACTTTTACTTGCCTTCTTAGGTTTAATTGTTTCATACAATACTTTTACGTAAAACTCTTCTCGGTCTACATATATTTTGAACACTCTGGAGTCTTCAAACACATTTTTAAAACGAATCATAGTGTAGCTCCCAGCTTTAATATCATAAGGACCCTGAGGCTTAGGTTCCAAGCCTATACCTTTTATATTAAAACTGTAAATAAAAACAAATTATTATATATGTAAATTTTAAAGCGAATTAATCGTTCTTAATTCGTTACATACATGAATTCGCCAGCAGCGAGGGAATTAAATGATACTTTGCACATTTGCGTTCCCAGCTCCATTGGTTCAAACCATACCAAAAATTTGCCTTTATCGAAAGGTCCCAGTGTATATTCTTTATCTGCTTGTATAGATGGATGGGAAACCTAAAAGTTGAACAAAATTAAGTTGTAACGTGACTATTTAAAGATGTGATAGTTTTTTCATAGAAAATAATCAATTTAAATACTCCATTCATGGCAGATTTCTCAAAACTACGTTAGTATGTAAAAAATATTTAACAAAATCTACATTAAAAAAAAAAATAAGATCAATAATACGTAAATGACTTATTAGTGCACTTAACATTTGTGATAGAAAATACATTAATTTTATTGGTTTATAAGGTTGAAAGTAAGTTTAATGTAATTACCGTAGTTGTAAAAGTGGTTTTTCCATCTGTTTTATTATGTACTCTTAATCGGATGGGAATGATAGTTCCGAGCGCTGTGGTAAAATCTAGATTTTTTTCTTTAGCTGGTAGACATTTCAATACAACCTTATAAATATATGAACCGATAAGGTGGTTAACCACTTCCAAGAAATCTTCCGTTTCGCCCACCACGAGAGGTGAATAAGTCATCACAAGTATTTCCTGCAAACAAAACATACTCTACAATCTTATCGAGTCGACCATGCAATCGTCAACAAATTGAGTCTAGTAAATTCCCAGGATCAAACTAAACTCAGTATGACCTGAACCATTTTTTTTATTTACTTCCAGATATTATAATAATTGGAAGTTAATAAAAAATAATTAGTAAAAATATAATATACACTTCTACAATTAGATACCTAATTGTTTTTTCAATCTATATATATAAAAATGAATTGCTGTTCGTTAGTCTCACTAAAACTCGAGAACGGCTGAACGGATTTATCTTATCTTGGTCTTGAATTATTCGTGGAGGTCTAGGGAAGGTTTAAAAGGTGAGAAAAATTCGAATAATTGCCGGGAAAATCCTCAAAACAGCATTTTTCTATTTCCCATACAAACGTTTTCTAACTAATACGTAGTCAATTTGAGCTTTATTGCTATTGTATAAAGTCCACTGTTGTCTAAGCAATGTAGGTGTGTTCCTAACATCAAAGCAGTGTGCGTTGGAGCACAGAATATAATAATGTAATGTCGCGTTCTGAAACTCAACGAAAGTGATATCGCGGACCCGACTAAATTGAACAGTCACAAAATTTAATATATCATTAGTTATTTGGTTGGCTTCACGATATTATTTCTTTTGTTTTACTTTAAAATGCATGTTTTCGTTATGGACAATTTTTGAGCTACTTTTGCATATCTATACTTATAATAAATCTGTAGAGAGGTCAATTCTGTACATGAAATATATTTCCAAAATAACTGGGGGTGATTAGGGATCGATACTGATGCCAAAAATGCAATTAGTAAAATTTTTGTCTGTCTGTCTGTATAACCGTTATAGAAACAAAAACTACTCGACGGATTTTAACTTAACTTGGTACAATTATTTTTCATACTCCTGAGCTGGTTATAGTATATGTACTTTTCATCACGCTACAATTAATAGAAGCATAGCAGTGATGGAAAATGTTGGGAAAACGGGAGAAGTTACTCCATATTTTAAGCTTCCGTCATTTCGTGTGCAACCTTAATGGTTAAAAGTTCCTTCGATTTCACCAGGATCCCATCATCAGACCCTGACCGGACAATCGGACCACCTGCATACCACCATAAATTAAAAAAACATCCCGACAAATTGAGCACCTTCTCCATTTTTGAAACCCGAAATCCACGCGGGCGAAGCTGCGGGCGGAAGCTAGTCATTAATAAACGTCCATTTTACCATCAAATGGAAATTACTGATAATAATTTTTTAATTTTTCAAAGGACTTATATACGTCGATACGGGCGGAAATTTCTTCGCCATTTCGCAAGTTTACATGTGGTAACTTTTTTAAGCAATAATTGCATACGATTATTGCTGCCATTAATCGATCAGTCTAAACGAAGCTTAAATCAAACAAGTCAACAATTCTATGCTCTATTATACATTACCTCAGAGTTCCTGCCAATAGTGAGCATTTCAGGACATTTGAGCTTATCGCATCGAATATAAAAGTCGGCATCGTTCGACAACGGGTTGCTAATCGTTAGCTCCTTCTGGACGGACTCTCTCGCGCGAGAAACGAACTTCAGCGTGTCAACTATTTTGCTCGGCGTCACCGTCGTGGTTATATTGTAAAATTGATATTCGCGAGTTAATTCGTTCACGAACATTACCTTAAAAATCAAGATATTAACGAACACTAACTTATATTTAACGTTGACTGTTTTTACTTTGCTCAACTAAGTTGAATGGAAGTGACTTTGTATAAGCGTTCGTGGTAAATGTAGAGGACGTGTTTAAGTCATAATTTTATACAAAAAACGTATTTGGAAGTAGTTTATGTTTCAATTTAACTGTAGTTGAGTTAACAACAGCTCAAAGTTAACTATTAAATTAATGTCAAAAGGTTAGTTAAAATTAACTCCAAGAGTCCAATCTTATGGTTACATACTTTCAATTGCATCTCGCACTCTTCGTAGCAGACGTAGGTCCAGCGGCACGTTGCAGATGCTTCTCCCCACACCTTGATAGTCTCAGGGTGCTTAATTTCGTAATATCCTTCAAATTTATCAGGCACCATTTTTACCAGCTCCGTAGAGACGTTGTACGATTCTGGAAACTTCAGACAGAGCACGTTTAAAAGTATATTCAATATAACTGGTAACAGGGTGGTCTCTTCAATGTAACCTTGCTTTAAAATTAAACTACTTTTCGGATTTTATCGCGGTTTTTTATATTTTAGTAGTAGTAGTAGTTTAATTTTAATGTCTAACTTTCGCGCAAACATAAGAAATCATTATGTAACCTTATTTTATGAAAAATATTTTCTCTTATACTAGAGTATAGTTTATTTCATTACAAGCAAGTCTTATTTTATACTTAGATATACACATTAGGTATTAATGTAATTTTAAATGTAAATAATGCATACCTCCGTAATATTATGTACGAGTAGCTCTTGTGTGTGCGACTCTTTAGCTGGTACGGTGATCAATATATTGCCATTTGGATTAGGATGTGTTGCAGCTCCTATCAGAGTTATAAACAACGCGCTCTCACCGAGAGGCGAGTAAAGGACTTGAGCCTGTAGTAGAAACATTTTTAACAATGTGACGTATAATTTTTTTTTGCTTTATTGAACAACCTTTGCATAAATGTAGTTTACTCGTATACGTATACTTTTAAAAAGGAATAATAAGTATATTGAATAATGAAAAATACCTCGTGTTTCCCAATAGTTTTAGGCTTAAAGTGCACAGGAATTTCAAATGTAGAGTTTGGTTCTACATGAAACTCTTTAAGTGTGTCGAATGGTCCTCCAGAAACTTCCGATAAAACTAACCACATGTCATCAGAACTGCAAATGGTCATTTATTTTATTTTGTAGCTTCACAAAACAAAAATTGAAAACAATGTTTATTCTTAAAAACAATATAGAGATCTCTCATAAAGCTAAAACTGAGTCATTCTAAATTGAGGAATTTTTTGTCAATACCTGTGTTACTCCTCGGCTGTTTTTAAAAAGTTTTTTATTATAATCTAATATTCTACGTAATGTCGCGAGTTTGTAATGGTTTTCCTTCGATCTTTAGTAAACTACGTCATCAAAACACCAATGCATCCTTTACATTCCGAAAGTGATTTTCAAATAATGGTACTTACGGATTCGTAACAATTACATATTCAGTCTGCACTTCTCTCACAGGGCACTCCAAGTATAATGTTTTGTTCTGAATGTTTCCAATGTCCACACACGTGCCATATAGGGCCAACTCTAATGGTGGGTAGTTTTCTATATTGCAACTTGCCTGAAAAAAAATAAATATGACAGCTCTAGAAAGTTTCGACGACTACAGAATTCATTGTAAAGTCTTTGTAACAATAAACCGTGGTTCTATTGGGATCAAAATTAAGATAATCGGTTTATACCAAAAACGAAAAACATTTGCCATATATATATTTTTAGTGGGTAGTGATGATGTACCTACCCACACTTTGATAAATGGATTATGGTTGATAGGTCGAAATGTTATTGTAAACGTAACGTTAGTCCGAGCAGCAACATTCCCCTGCATAGGAGATATTGTAAATTCGTCCGAAATTAACGGTTGCCACCAAAATCTGAAAGCAAGTTACAAGTAAGCATGTAGAGTCTGTTTAAAGAAATGTTTTAGAAGCACATAAATCGTATATATATATATATATATATATATATATTGTGTTTTTTTTAATCTAATAAACTTGAGTGAAGGTAAAAGCAGAATATATAGTTCAATATAACTACTACTACATATTTTTGTTATATGTGCATTTTATAACTGAGCATATATATTGTTAGTGGTATCTGTTACATACTATGTTTTTGTTGGAAATAAATAAAAAAAATAGTATAGAAACTAGTATATATATATATAGATATAAAGACTATCAGGTATATTATCTAATGATACTGTTCAGGAGCATTAGCATAATTTACGGCAAATATTCGGTTTATGCGGAACCTGGAAATTGAATCAGTTGTTCGAAATGTTTGTAACATACAGACCAGCACTACCTTATCACCAAATTTTTAAAGTCAATTGTGTAACCGATTTGAAAAAGAGTATCTATATATAAATGAATCCCTATTTTCCTTGGTCACGCCATCACGCGTGAACGGCTGGACCGGTTTCACAAATATTTTTTTTTGTTGTGTTTGTTATTGTCAGAAGGTTCTTATGAAGGAAAAAAATCAAAAAATTGAACGAAAAAATAGAAAACTTAACGAAAGTATTAATTCTATATAACTGTCAATTGTTTGAAATAACTGTTAGCGACTGACAGAATGCGCGCTGCAAATACATAGTTAAGACGGGACAACGTCTGTCGGGTCAGCTAGTTTTAAATAAAAATCGTTATACCTGGCACCAAAGTCCCCTTTGTTCAACAACATAACTTTCAATATCTTGCAACCGCGTTTGCGAACGCGACCGAATTGCAATGAGTTCTGACTGAAGCAAAGACTCATGCCCGTTGCGCTTCCACTCAAACGTACTAGCGGTCTTTCGAAATCAAATACGGTCATGTTCAACTATAGAACATAAATATGAGTTGAAATACATTTACAATAATTATTTTAATACTGCAGATGTTTCTAGAGATATTTAATTAACATCTATAGGCGGTCTTAGGGCGGCGAACTTGGCAATCGCTAGGAGCGTCACGAGGCCTTGACTGGGGACCTTTTTTAACCTGTCTAACACTTTAAGCTACAAAGTGTCTAGCCTACCTATGAAATCGTTAAAAACAAGTTCTTTGGTCGCGCCGGCAGCCTGGCGCCGGCTAAGACCGCCATTGTCCACACACCTGAACATTGAGAGTACTTATCATTCCGACTGGTTTAAACTGTATTTTCAGGGGAACCTTTCTGTATGGTTTAATAATACATTTGTTGGGGACGACTTTCAGGGAAGACAATGCATTTTGTATGTCCATCGCTATTTGCTCTCGAATTTGGTCATCTTTGTGCTTTTGTAACATTTTCCCTCTAAAATTAAAAATATTGTTTGTAGATTCATAATTTTAATTATATGTATATATAAAAATAAATAATACCTCGATGGTCCAGCACTCGCTTGTACATTCACAGTACTAGGGCTCAGACATACGCTAGTCATTTCAGAATTAGTCGTGTCTTCTATAATTGGATACATGTCTCTAAATATAAAACTGGCATTAATCGGTACTTTACTGTGATTCATCACTTCTATGGTGCGCACTATTTTATCGCCCACTTTCACAGGCCCCAAATCGAAACTCTTTTGGCAACCTTCATAGAGATCGAAGAGTAGTGGGATACCTGAAAAAATCTTGTTTATGAATATGTGATCATTCAAAAGTTCATTATGTTAATACGATATTAAATTCAGTCGAACCTTCGCCTTTGATAGTAACCACTTCTTCACAAAGGGAATTCACCCAGAACTGTAACTTGAATTCATATTCTCTTACTTGCTTCGGTCTAAAGTAAATTGCTATTTTTAAGCGTTTGTCTGGTTCAATATTTGATACGGCTTTGTAATCGACGAACAGCTCCGGCACATTTGTAAAGTTCAGGTCAAGACTAAAAATCAATAAAACAAACAAAATTAAATCATAACATACACTACTCATAAAATCAAAAACCCAATTTTATCTTTCGTACATCATCGGAACTTTGTCTTCGTTTACAAAAGCAATGTTCTTTTTATAGGTATTATCTGGAGCATTCACAATAGATTTCCCGAAATCGAATTCCATGCACGAGAATCGGTACAATGGTTTTTCAATTTCCGCGTGTAAATATATGCTATATTCAGGACCGTCGGAGATCTGTGCCCAAAAATATCTATTATTTATATCTATAAAACAGTAAAAAAAATTGCGTGGAAACTTATGAATTATCATACCAATAACGTAACCGGGAATGCTTGAACTGGTACTTGCTTGAGTGTAAAATATAGAACGCACTCTACTTTGGTTCCCGGGGCTACGTGCCCGTTCCTTGGCTCAATGTTTACCTGGAGATATTTCTTCACAGCACTGACGGTGTATTGCCAATCAAAAAAGAAGGTAGCTGATCCGTCATTTTTTATAATAAACGGTATAGTTCTCTCGTATGTCGATGCCGTCTAAAGATAGTTCCAAGAAAAAACTTACTCATATATCTGTTAAATATCTGCTCTTCATAAAGGTAAATAATGATATTCCTGTATACAAGACGTACCTGATCGAGATGTATGTTTGTAATCGCATCACTGTTAAGAACATGCTCATTTCCTATGATATAATAAGTCACTTTAGGTTTTATTTCATAACTCAATGCATTTACACAAAGTGTTAAAAACTTTGTCATGTATGTTATGCTGCAAAATATCTTGAACGACAATGGACCGTCTTGAATTGGGGTATAAATAATCCTAAAATAATTATCACACTTTTATACACTTCATACCGACAATGGTATTACAATTCTTATAGCAATATCAACAACTTACTTGATTGGCGTTTCGGAGAGCGGCTTTAATAAACCGTATTCGGGATCAACAATCACTGGCGTTTTACCAGTTTCGTTGCATAAGGAATTGCCTTTGAATTCAAAAACAAGACTTTCACGTTCATTATTCTTCAATATCACCACATCAGTTTTCGTAAAACTCACTAGAGAGTTGCGGATTATTAAAATTGTTGGCAAAAATACCACATCCGGTTCTCTTACTAAACCCACAACTAGTAAATTTATAACTAAATTAAAAACTGGAACTATAAATTTCCACTGTGATTCATATACCTTAAAAGTATACCAATAATTAGCATCAATAAATAATGAACAAATTAATAGATTGAAAGAAGCATTACCCCAGGAGCTGTGGGAGAAAATGTAAATGTAACTTCAGTGGAAGTACCCCCTTCAACAAAACCTTTCAGCATGTCGCAATGGACTGGAGTTAATTCTGGTTTATCGGATATCACCATTTCGAAAATAAATTCGTATGCTTCACATGTCGGATTTATCACGTTAAATTTTCTGGAAAATAAGAACTGTTTACAATGTATTTCACTTATATTAATCTTTGTGATATATAATCGATGTACCAGAAGAGTTGAAACGCACTTGCCAATGTATTATCTACTCTACTACTTACACTCTTCTTATTTCTAGTTATGTTTCTCACACTTTCTATGTTAATTCAAGCTTATCCGTTCGATTATAGATTTTTCTACATGTTGCTTATATATTTTTTTTTTATGATAATAGTCTACAACTGGACCTTTGGGGAAATAAACTTACTTTTTATAACAACCAGATCCCAAAACATTAAACTCTAGAACTGTCATGTGGGGCGGCAGAGCAACTCCAGTTATCTTTCTTCTTCCAGACGTTAAATAATCACTTTCTTCTATATCCAAGTGGCAATACGGAATCAAAGATTTCGCAGTAATTTTACAAGTGACATTTTGATCATATGGATCCAAATTTTCTAAAAATTAAGCAATTTAAATAGTAATATTGTTAAAAAAATGATATGCAATGATGGACTTAACAAAACCATACCTATTGTGCTTTTCAGTCTTACGGTATAGTCAAATGCCTCTAGAGGTGAAAATATGACTTTAAACTTTTTACTTTCATTTGGCTTTAGACATCCTTTGGTAGGTTCGATTACAAAAGGTAAATCAACTTCGAACCACGTATCCACACTCTCTCTTCCTTCACTGCCGCTAAACAAAGTCACTTTGCTAGAAACTGATAAAATAATATGAATATTTTAAATCAAGCCAATAGTTATTAAATAAGAACGGTGGTAAACAGTGTAACACTATAGTAAGATATACCCATTCCTTCCATTTTCTCAGGAAGATTTGGTTCTGATTGATTAGCATCGTGCAGGCTGCCACTAACGCGACCATCCATCATCTAAAAGTTCAGACGTACAATTACTTATTCTCTTTATTCTTATATTGTAAGAACACAAATAAACATAATGTAAAGAGATTGAAGTTAGCTATCTCGTACAGAAATAATTACTGGTAATTAAGCTCGCTTGGTAGCCCTATTTAAATGGAGTGTGACGCTTATATTGTCCAAAAATTGAGTGGTTATAGCATAATTTAGACCATAAAATAAATATTCTACTCTATTATACACAAAGAATTTTTATGAGACCTTTCTTTGCTTATATTTGTCTATTCTGGCTGGAAATTCATCGTCAATTTGAAAATTCCACGATATTTTCATTGGAACGTTTCCCACGTTATCCACATTAAATTCGAATGTTCTCGTCTGCAAAAATATAATATCTTGATTATACAAAGTATTAAATTATTGTACAAATACACTTTTACAGAATTATAACTAATGTCCTAACTTATTTTAATTCTCTTAAATCTTACAATCACTCTCTCATATCAGTTAGGTTTAAGCAAATTAATGTATTATGAAAAGAATTACTTGATAAATGAATGTATCCTTTAAATTCTTTTCCTCCTTTAGCGTGCACACATATTTTGTGTACTCTGTGGTTGCTGAGTAAAGTACCACGATATGGATAGCGCCTAGAAAAGCTTCCGATGGCGTGACTAGTTGCTCATCTATTGTCACTTCACATCTCTCGTTAAGACTGGCCCGTCTATTACGGATAATAGTATTTTAATAATATATATTTCTTGTGCTCAAAATGAAATTGATATTTTTTAAAACAAACTAAAGCGCTTATAAATCGTACCTATCACGGTCAAATAATGTGACAATCTGCCGGTTATCCCACGTAGCGCCTTTGATATCGATAGTAAGGGTGTCATCACTTATTGCAGTTAATGAGCAATTGATAAAAGCCTTTAACAAAGTATTTTATATTATTTTCATTAATAATTATTATTGTTAAGATAAAAATCTGTAATCTATTATAAAAATCATAAAAATCTGTATACATATTCGATATTACCATTTTAATAGCAACCGGTTGCCCGGAGAAAAACATTATCTCTAAATCTTTTTCTTCGCCCGGCGAAATATATCCTGATGAAGGTCTTATAACGATGTGATCAACTTCCCCCCACGTGAATTTATACACTTTGTCAGAGTTGTTGACCATTATAAACGACCTTCTCTGCATAGAACACAATTCGCAGCCACCAAAATCCAAAACGTATTTTAACACCGATGGCTGACTCGAAGAATCGGTTTGCTTCATTGAACTGACGGACATTCTTTTGCCCTTTTTACCCTCTGCTTTCGATTTTTTCTTATCAAGTGGCGCACTGCGACTTTTCTTCCTACTATCTACTGTTGATATAGTAGAAAGTGTGCTAGAAAGCAAATATTCCATGAAACGAATTTAATTATAATAATTAAGAAACAATTTAATATAAAAAATATACCCTTCAACTGATGCTTTGTAGGCATCGATGTCTGTATCCATAGAAAGCATTTCGATTCCAATTAATATGACATCTTCCATGAATGCTTCTGCTTCGCACAAAACCTTTAATTCACCATGAAAGTGTGAAATTTATTTACAGTAAAAGGAAAACACACAGTTGGTCACCTAATGGCATGTGATCACTATCGTGTAGACACGCAACCTAATATTTTTTGGCGTATTTTTGATATTTATCGAAAAAAGGTAGATACAGATTAACTAGACATTTGACAATTGACCGCGTGACGTGAAGAAGTAAAGTCGTCACTTTACACCATGTCACGTTATAGATAAAAACTGAGTAATAAATAATTAATTTAAGGTAATGGAAATAAAAGGGTTTTAAAATCTTACAGTATAATATTCGTATGGATTGTCAAGGATAGTCAGTTTTACGTCGCAACTAATCCTGCCTTTCTTCAATGGATTGTAATGCACATCAATTGTTGCAATTTCGTCTGGATTTATAAAAATTTTCATAGTTACATTCATATCTTCTGAAAAATAAATATTCACCAACATTAGAAATGTCGAGGGCGATAACTACTGCATTACTCCAACGACTACTGGATTAGTGAAGCTCTAAAGGTTCGATCCCCGATCGGATAACAAAATTTTGTATTTTGATCTGCATAAAACATAGCTGCATAGACTGCCTCGGTGGCGTAGTTGTATTGCACGTCCGGTACAATAGCGCTCTGAGGTCCTGGGTTCGAATCCCTGGTCGGGCAAAGTGATATTTGGGTTTTTCTGCTCAGTATCAGCCCGGAGTCTGGAATTTGTGCCCGATATGGCGATAGGCTCGCCCCCTATCACATCATGGGACGGAACATACTTGGCGAAAAGTGGGTGCCCTAGTTGCGCCTCTGCATACCCCTTCGGGGATAAAATGCATGATGTTATGTATGTTATGTAAAACATAGCTCCTTTAATTGGAAATTCATATGAACCAAATATAGCTATAGGCTTATTCCCTCTCATCAATTGCACCTCCGCCTAATCTTTCGGGAAGATAGACGTGATCTTAGAAAAACTTTCTTTATGCCCTTTTTTCTAACACTATAACTAGGCAATGTTAAGCATTAGAGTAGCAAGTTGATGTTTTCACAAGAAAATATATTTACTAGATATGTTTGATACGTCGATTCATCTCATCATACATAATGATGCCTATATTTTAATTAGCTATATAAATTTTATTTACCATTATTCCCAATAATAACCATCTTCTCGGATTTCGGCGCAGCAGTTAACCAAAATACAGGTCGTGAGTCATAAGGTTGCTGTATAACATCCAGCACTATAGCGGCTTTCACAGAACTTATATTTTTAAACTTTATAGGTTTTGTGCTGATAGAGCCCAGGCATGTCACTGGGAATTGTAGTAAGGCGATTCTGTGCTGTCTTACAGGCGGGGACACCATGTGCAACCTCGGTATAACTCCTTCGCCTATCAAGCAGATCTTGTAGGATTGTTCTTGGTTGTCAAGAAGTTTCAATTTTATTTCTAAAACTGCTCTATATTCCTAGAACCGAAGTAGAAATTATTAATAACTTAGCTGTGTAGGAAATTTGTCTAACTATATAAAATATAACTTAGTTTAATTACCGAAAGTGCTTTCGGACTGAAAATTATTCCAAGAGATTTATGTAGCAAAGGTTCAATATGTGTATCATATTTGTCTAAATAAAAAAATACTTTGATTGGTATTGGATTGGTAATGTAATTTCATATTTAACGCGCAGGCCACCAGACCATTATTGTATAAATCAATAGCGCCTCTAAAACTCGTGTTCACTGTGACACAGAAAAAGTGCAGCGTCACCGAATTTTCAACGAACACACAGTGTGGTGAAGACTGAAAATAAAAACATTAGTGACATAGATATACGAAAACAACTTTCAGAAAGTCCATTCTATCATAACATACTTCGGGCACTTTATATTCAGAAAGATCTTTAACAATCAGATGTTCTCTAAAAGTGGTTTCTATGTTCCAAATATCCAAAGTTGGCATGGCTCCTGTGCCGACCAGCTTTAGTGGCACGCCCTGAGCTTCGGCAGGGCAGGTATCACTTATTATAAACTTTATAGTCTCCTCGAATTTCCTAGCCGCTGTTGCTAAAAATTGTATTTGCAATGTTCGACTTGTCCCAGGAGCGAGTAAATTGTCATCGTTCAGTATCATGAAGTTTCCGCACTTCATCGGTGGGTTTTTCAATCTGGTAGTTTAAAAAACATTTTATGTGTTACTGAGGTCTTTGGAAACCTTAATAAAACTTTAAAAAGATAAGTAATAGTTATAAAATTACTTGTTATCTTTTAGCTTCATAGCAGGCGGTGCATTGGGATCTATTTGGTAGACTTTTGGTAAAATGATCTCGTAAGTAAAAGGACATTTACTAGTATTATTTAATATCACTTCCCTCATAACTCCACTGCCGACCGGTATTATGTGGAAGTTTAATTCACCCAATGGGAATAAAGTAAACCTGAAAATATTTTCGAAGAGGCGTCAAGATTCATAGTTACGTATCAGGCAATATTTTTAACCATCACAAAAAAAGCTTACGTATTGTAAAACGATGCAATTGTCACACATACTGGGAACTTGGCAACAACAACCTGATCTTTACTGCCGTCCAATAAAGAACATATATAGGCGGGCACATTTACGAGATTAATCGACGTAGTGGGTGTACACTCAAATTCGATCGACACCAGTCTCAGACTCGAAGGAATTATACCACACTCCGGAGTTACTTCGAAGGATCTCAATAAAGAGGGTTCCGGGAAGTTTCGTACTTTTTTCAACCTAGAAAAATATAATGGAAAAATAAAACATAAGAAATTATAGTTTAAACATTTTAATACCCCCATTATAAATTATATAAAATAGGTAGTAGGACTTACTTAAAATAAATGTTATATTTGCCACGGTTCAACAAATACATTTCTCTGACCACAGTGGAATTTACTTTCACGTTTCCGTAATTAAGATACGTTTCAGCGGGATTTTCGTAGGCACATTCAACCATGACATCGTAACACTCGGCCGATAAGTATAAGGTGTCAATTAACATTGGTTCACCTCGGCCATCCGCGTCGTATATCTAAGAAAACATAATGTAACAAGACAATACCTTCGATAAGAAGACATACTTAATTGTAATAACTCATGGTGTTATTTTGGGTATAGTATATATTGGTTAGAAATAAGGAGTAGTAGTGTATGTGCGCGCTAATTATCGCAGTATTACATGTAAACGTGTTCTAATTTTAGCCTAAACATTACAACTCAAAACCTCTCCACAACGATGAGCATAGAAACACATCCTTTGGGTTACCTGTTTATAACTCAAGGGCGCGGTAGCAGATTTAAAGTTTGGTCAAACGACATATTGTACAGTAAGTAGTGTATTACAACTGTTTACTTCCCTCCAGCTTCGCGTCGCCATCTCGCCCCGTCTACTGCTCAACCAAAACTTTAACTTTATGTATGCTTACATCAATTGTGAGAGTTTTATGCGAAATAACACCGACTCTACACGCAATGTATGTCACTGGAACTACTTGATTATCCTGTCTGGGTACGATGCCTGATGTTTGAGCTATAATAAAATCTTCCATGAACTCCTGGGAATTCCGTATTTTCCACATTATTGGCAAAATAGAGTCATTCTTGACAATGAATCTGTCATCTTCTCGACGATACAGTAAAAGTTTTCCGTATTCTGTACAATTATAAAAAATAACCATCGCAAAGTGGTCTTGGTAATTCATGTAGAACTAGGATGTCAGGATTACTAACCAATTTGCTTAGTAAGCGGTAGTATTTCTACTACGGGTACTACTCCACTGCAACCAATATTAATCGTTATAATCTCTGGATTATCTTTTACACAAAAAAGTAGCACGCTATTATGGATTCCAACTTCAGCGGGGGCTGCCGATATAGTCAATTTTCCACGACATCCCGGCTAAAAACAAAAAATATCCGCATGAGTTTTTATTAAGTAAAAATTATTTTAGTTTGGCGCTCAGACTAACCTCTAATGTAACGAAATCTTTGTCAATTTGAAAAACGGTAGTTTCCTCTTGGAACTCTATTTCAACATCAGCCGTAATTAAAGAAGAGTTTTTCAAATCAATTGTGTATTCTTCTTCATATATTCTGTTTCATATAAATACGTCAGTTAATATATTAACGTTTAAACATCTAATCAGTTAACCACAGCTCTAAATTCTAACTGTGTTGTGACTAGCATAGAATACTTCATTAGTAGAACCTTTTCGATAATAATTCACGAGTAGATAATATTTTTACGCACCTAAAGTTTCCTATAAATATGGGTCCAAATTCAAACATCTTGAGATTATCTAAGTAAGTCACTTTGTATACTTTGTCCTCTACGGCTCTTCTAGCGAAGTTTTGGAACATTTTTTTTGGTCTACTATCCAGTCTGCAATAATGATTACCCACACATAAATCTATTTTTAATTTTTAACGTACTTAGCCATTCTCTAGTGTATGTAGGTGAAGTATAAATACACGGGTATCAATTTTAAATGTTATAGTACGTGTATTGTTAATTTAATACCTTGGTAAATCGCATATACCAACAACGTTAATATCAACTCTGGAGTCTGGCCACCCGCTGACTTCGACGTATCGTTTAACACTAAAATTGCCCTCCACTTGCGGACTGAACGAGTATTTACATCTAACCAGGTCACCAGGCTGCAGCACTAAGCGCCCGCTAGTCGCTGAAACAATAGTACAATAGTTAGTTGTAAAGTAAATTTAGAATTGGCAATAAAATATTACGTGCTCATTTACCGGCAATTGATTTTACACTGCGCAACGGCGGTGGATAAAATATATCCAATTCACTCTCTTCCGTCACTATGTTTTCCACAGATGTAGAGGGAATCTCACTTGTAGACGTTTGTGAGGAAGTTACCTGATTTTTTTTATGAAACATGTAATCCTTCTTTGTGCTACATCGCGTAAATATAAAAATCACAATATAAGATCATTATTTACTCACTTTCTTGGCACAAGTGCAATGCCACTTAGACAAAATGTTTAGTACATTATCTTGCGTTGTATCATCTAACAAATTTAGATCTGTTAATTGATTACATTCACACTTTTTTATCTGCGCAAAAAAAATGTTCATCGATGAAATTTCTAAAAATACATTTTTATAATCTTGTATAAATAACTAAACTTGAGTCACACAGTGCCACATGCAACAAATTCATAATAATTAACATTACCAAAGCAAATTAAAAAATATAAACAAAATAATGTTCTGCTAGCTCATATAAAGATTTAATAGTATTTACGTCTCTAGCTTTATATATTTACTATTTTGATATATATTGAACAATATAATAAGTTTTAATTCAATACCGGCATTTCATCTAAGTACCGCCATTTTAACGGATCCTCATGATGAATTGTGGGAAACGTCTTAGGAAGTAAAACTGTAAATTCTTTTCTGTTTACTGGTAGAGCAAGAATATCATGTTCTTCCTCTTCTTTTAAAGCATCCTGTACCACTGGCGAATTCACAAACATATTCACCAACGCTTCTTTGTATTGCATACAAGGACACATTATGAAAGTTAGAGGAAAACCTCTGTCTTCGAAACTAACTTCTGACGCCTATGAATAAAGTTTAATTTTTATTAATTCGTTAATTTTGAAATGTGAACACACGATTGTGTACTTTACCTGAAATTGAACTTCGGATTTCCTTTTTGCCTTTTTTTGTGCCGCTCCCACCACTTGTCCATTAAAACCATAAATGGGACTTCCTACATCACTTTCCTCAAAAACCCAATTATTAGCAATGTTGATAAGATTCTCGTACGTATTTTTAGTGTAATCGTTATACTTAGTATTCATAACTAAGAATTCGCTTGTAGGTTTTGCTATTAAAGAAATTTTAATATTAGGCAAAATAACATTATGATATGCTAGCAAATGTATTTTAATTCATACCTCTAGTATCCTCCTTTTTTATTTTCTTCTTTGACTCCGATGCATCTACTTGCAACAAAGATTTGCTACGATCTAAATAAAAGAAACAAACTGCAATTTTCAATCTGTTTTCCTATAAAAACTTAAAATGAAAATAATAAATTTGTTATTACCTTTACCAGATTTGTCCTTTCGGATAATTTCCCCGACTTGTCTTAATTAAAAACAAAAGATTATGTTTAATAAAATTTCGACTATAATATTCTAGTTTATAACAATATAAATTACTAACCCTATTGATTCGTAATATTTTTGTCGACGTTCCTCTAACCCATAATTTATATAAATAGATTTTAACTCTGGGGATGAGTTTTCAAATTCTTCTGCAGTCATATCTTCAAAAGATTTTATTATGCCTTCTATTTCAACTTCGTCATAAACTTTGGACATGTTCCTATAACCGAATATATTATAAAATGCGCCTACTAGTTGTAGTAAACAATTTACTTACTCTATGTAATGTAATTTAATTCAATTACTTACTCATCAATCAAATCATTTTCCCTGTGAGTTTCTTCATACGTTTGTGCCCACCTATAGAAATCAGATTGACATAACACAAGGTGTACGTTCCATATTGTGGGCTTACACCTCAACACTGTAGTAAGGACTAATGGAGGATTTTTTAGAACAAGACTCGTTAAGCAGTCTACTACAAAGCCTTTCATAAATTTAGGACGGCTAAAAAAATCCGTTAGCAACTCATGAATTAAATCCTGCAAAGTTAGTAATTGTGTTTAACGTATTTCGAAACTAAGTTTGAAAGCAAAGTTTTAATGCTTAAGCAACTACCATGTGAAATAGTGTAGTAGATCCCATTGCGCCCAAAGCAGAATGGGAAGCAATCGATGAATTAGACGATTTCTTTTTCTTTTTATCGCTGGCTTTTGATCGAGGGGTTCCAACGTTTTTATTATTCGCCAAGAACTCTATTTTTCTTAAAATGATATCAAACTCATCTTCATTTTCATTGAATGCTTCTACAAGACAATGTTGATATAAAACTTGGTTAGGTTCTTAACGGGCACTATCTACTACTTTACATTTAAAAAATAAAATTATAAATTAAAATGTAAACACAATCAGTAATATAAGTATTACTAGCATCATACCTTGGCTGACACCATCGTTATCGTCTGAATCCCCTTTCGCATGTTTCTGCGACATTTCGAAAGTTTCATGTATCGCACTGGTTAAAATTTGTTTCGCTGGACAATCACATATACATAGTGCTTCCACAATACAGAGGTCAACATTAATTGTGGGTAAATCTATCCTTTTTCCGATAGAGTAAGCTATTTCTTGACAATGTGCTTCTAATAACGCATTTTATGTTAAATTAATAGCTAATTACCATTATTAATATCTTAAAAAACAAAACAAAACAAATACATTATTCAGTGTTTGTAAATTTATGCATCACTTTACCTTCACATGGGGATCCATGTACAAAGACGAGAAGACCTTTCATATTTTTGTCTGTTTTTGTATCGGTCGATGAATGGTCAAACACGTGTAAACATTCTTTAAGCGGATCTACATTGTTTTCTTTTAATGATTTGATCTCATCTGGAATAATGTTAGCGTAAGCTTATGCATATTTAATTACTTAACTAATCAAACCTAATTAGGCAGTTTACTTTTTCTAAAAGTTTTTAACGCTACCACGATTTCACTGGTAACTATGGATTGCAGTCTCGCAAACAAATAAGAAAATTAAAAGGATTCAAGTGATCATTCCGGTTTTGTTAAGCCACTTCTTTGCGTGGAAGTCTTAGATGTAAAATAAATTTAAGTATAACAATAAAATATATAGTAGTTTGTATAAACATGAATATAAACCGGCAACGATTTCCGCTTCAGTTCTAAACTTTCTTGGAGTTGCTTCCTTAGGAGTAGTTGATTTCGGAGTTGGCTTTGAGCCTTTAGCTGTTTTTCTAAAAGTAATAATATTTATTTTTATATTTATTTATACATAGGTAAGTTTAAACATTCAAGAATTTCCTAATAATAATAATTACTTTGCTGCTGTATTAGCCCGAGTACTGAGAGCTCTTGCTGCTGCAGATTCCTCCTCGAGAGCCCTAAAATAATATTTTTTTCATAAATGTGATTAAATTATATCTTATAGCCATACTATATTGAGTTGAAGCGAATATATTTTATTAAGGTACATTACTTGGTAACTTTTTCTGTAAATTTCTTATAGAAGTTTATTATTTCGAATGGTAAACCAGTCCCAGGTCTTATAGCTGGTACGAGCATTTCATCCGGTTTGTTATAATATTTAGTAAGTAGTTGATATATTTCATCTTCTTCCTTCCACTTTCTACAACCAATAATAGGCATGTAATGTCTTATTACAACGAACTGTTAAAATATTTATGTTTCTGTTTGAACTTGTACTTACTCATCGCTATGAGCTACAATCAGTTCTATTGGAAAGGGCAGGGGATTCGTTAATCCAAAGTAGACGTCAGTAGTTTCCGCCCAAGGTAGAGTAGGGGAAAAGTTAACATGTGGCCCAATGATATGAACCTGTGGTAGGATTCCCTGCCCTGAGACTGGTATAGTCATTCTAGTCGGATTCATGTGAAATCTGAATATAAGTAAGCCTTCGTATGTCATCTGTTTGAAATTTAACATATTACTATCGTTTAGTTATGCACAACCTATCGATTCTTCATGATGAACGATAAATACAAACCTCCATTGTTGGTTTGAAGGCTACACTAAGCCATCCTCCTTCGCCCGGTTCGTATTTTCCTGAACTATCCAACACCACCATAGGATTGGGGCCAGGTGCTTTCAATTTTAATGTCACATACCAAATGCAGGTAGGTTTACCCTAATAGGAATGAAGAGTTTTAATTTTAAAGAAGTTCTAAATTTAAGATCTGGGTAGTTTTGTTAAAGTACTTACACGTTTTTTAATGGTATTGAACAAATAATTTTATCTCCACATCTAACAGACCCGAAAACGGCACAGAGTGCTTTTATCTGAATTGGTATTGTTACACCGTATGGTATCTGAAAAAATGGATTGGTATCACCATACACCTTCGATAATTTATGTAGTACATAATAATCCTGTAACCGTTCCGTTATCTGCACACGCTCAAGTAGAAGGTAAAGGTTCAGTATAACATGAAAATAACTTTCTGTACCTCTAAATTAACACACGTTTCAACGGGCTCCTCCAGCTGTATAAAGTCGTTGGAACTAGGAGAAAACATAATTTCTAATTTGCCGGCTTCTCCAGGACTTAGCTTTCCACATAATTTTATTCCCAGCCATGGAGGTATGTGAGTGCCTTTTGCGAAATGAAGTTTTGTAGGAATAGGTCCATAATTAATAACTTCGGCCATGCATTGCACCTGATAATGCATAATTATTTAAGCAAGCTTATTTCATTCAAAGTTAAACATTTTGCTACATAAGGATTTTGAAAAGTCTCATACCGTACTCCCCGTTATCACAACTCCATAATCGATTACATAAGATGTTGTGTGAAATCCAGGAATAGGTCCCATCTTTGATGTATTGGAATAAGCTGTTAGTAACTCCGGTCGCAACTTTATGTGATTTATGACTAAAATTCTTTCTATCGCTAATTCAATGTCCATCACAGAAGGGTAAGCATCCTATATAATTTAAAAAATCTATACCATAATTAAGTAAGTACATAATATATTATAAAATAAATAAGATTAGAATAATAAATATTTATTGTATCGTAAGATATAAATAAAATTTTACCCAAGAAGAGCAAATATGCCAATTTTGTTGCAATTCAGGATCTTCGAAACATTTTTCAGTGAGAGGCGAATTTAAGTGTTCTGATGGAGATTTCGTAAAAAGTTCGTTAATTGCTTCTAAATATTCCATTGTCAACATTGGAATAGCTAAATATCCTACTTCAGGGTGTATCTATAGAAAGAAGATTTCGCTCAAAATATTACGGTCTTAATATTACTTTTATTTAAATAAACCATTAATAACTATATCTTTACTGTTATATAAAGCTAAATAGTTTGTGTGTTTTTTAAAAAATCTTTAAGTGTTGAATAGCCTTTATGGATGAAGGAAATACTGCCGTGCTAAGCACAAAAGCGGTATATCAGGGAAACCTTATTTCGAGATAATCGAAGTTTTGTAAATATAGTTTTATAGTTTTGTATGTAAAACTGAGATAGAGAAACTCTTTTAAGATTTTTTAACAAGTTCTAAACAAGATAAGCGGAGCAGCATTAATGAAAAATGTTGTCAAATCGCAAAAAAATTATTCCTTTTGACAGCTTCCGTTGCGTCCGTTGCGTATACGGTTAAAGTTGTGTAACAATGTTATATTTATATTTTTGCGACATTATTTTCGTACACATAAAAACATAGGTATTCATAATTTACGTACATGAATAATGCCTGGTCTGTGTAAAGTCAGGTAAACCTGGGGAATAACACCCCATCCAAACACTTCAATTGGTATGTGAGGCAGATGTCCTATCTCTAACAGAAATACTCTATTGAAATAACCTACAACACCAGGCCTTACAACTATTTTCATTTCAGTTACTTCTTCAGGCTCTAGTGCTTTTTCTGGCGGCACTAAGTCGAGAATAGTTCCTTCTAATTTTCAAGCACAGGTTCATTTAAGTAGGTTTTGTATTCAAATAGTAATGGTGCTATATTTGATATAACCAATTGTTCAAAAGCGAGCTCGTGAAAAGATCTTATTTTGAAATTAATTTGTTGAGTATTTATCTTGTACATTAAATCTGAACTTTGGCCAGTCACTATTATAGATTCTGGAGGTCCCCAATACTTCACATTCTAAAATAGCGCGAACATGTATATTTGTTTTAGGTCTAAATATCACATGGATATATTGTATTTCACTTGGTTTTAAAAGTCCTCTATGTGGAACTAGCTGCAAAACGTCATTCACATTGATCTTTGTAGCCTTTTGCTCTAGCAAATTTTCCTATCCAATCAAATTGTACGTCATATTCATCAGATATCATTGGTGCGATTTTTTTCATAGTTCTTGTTTTCATAAAATTGAAAGAAGCAACTGAATCTTCGTCAATCACGGATTCTAATTGTTCGTGAATGGGTAAAGCTATCTCTTTCGTAATGCTTTCTTGATCTATTACTTTTCTAGGTTAGAAACCGCTGAAGGTAAGCCCTCAGCCTCTTGAACAACGCTCACTGAAAACACCACATTAGTAATTTTGTTTATCTCTGTAAATATTTTAAAACCGTAATAAAATTATTACTCGATATATATACAGTTCTTTATCACGAATAATAATTGTTAATCTTTCAGTATTCAGACCTAAAAATATATTTATTACTAAAAGTAACTTACAAGTAGTCTCTGTGGCTTCAGTAGACGTTTGAATTTGACTAGCTTGGTCGGTATATGGTACCTTAGGAATTTCCGGCTATAAGATAAATATTTTATTTTATTAATGACTGGAATTCATTCAATTTTATATACTCATTAATTATAAGGAAAGTTTTAATACGTAAGTTTTACAATAAAAAATTTCCTAATAAGAGATAAATCAATATTATTTTTATTTGATTTTATTTTATTTGAAATAACAAACAGCTTATGTTATACGCAGAGCTATATATAT
The DNA here is from genome assembly GCF_014839805.1 of Manduca sexta. Taxonomy (NCBI): domain Eukaryota; kingdom Metazoa; phylum Arthropoda; class Insecta; order Lepidoptera; family Sphingidae; genus Manduca; species Manduca sexta. The sequence goes on along the minus strand of NC_051137.1, from coordinate 5,792,741 downwards.
AACACATTTATAATTAAAGTTAAACCTAAAAGTATTCACCAATTAATTGAACAATTGAGTAAGTAAATACCGCATGATCATAGATACATAATAACGCAGATTATAACCACCATTGTACAACTTTCTAAATTAAACTCGAAGATTGAGAAAACGAGAGGAAACTTCTTGTCACGAGTTGGCACCAAAACTTTTAAGTTGCCAAAAAATTAAGAACAAAGTGTTTAACTTACTACTACTGCTGCTGTTATTATAGACTTCTTCCACTGCAATTTGTAGCAAACTAGTAATGGAGTAATATTCTGTATCTTGATAGTCTTACTCCAGGCTTCCATTAAGTATACACTGAAAATCAACTCTAGGCGACAAAACGAACATGTTCGGAAAGTTCACCTTCCAATCAATTTAATTGCATCCTGTAAACAAATTATATTTAAGTGATTTTAACTATAGACCACATTAAACGTCTTTGAATGACATTATAGATACTTGTTAGTTTAATACGAACTTTGTTTTTATGCTCCCTTGAATCTAATTCTCATTAAATCACAATAGACTCGAGATTTCAGTGATAAATGTTTAGTAGTATCAAACAAAATTTGTATTTTCATAACTTCTTGATCTTCCAAACGTTCTTCAACTAAGTGTGTGAGATTGAATGCTATTTTAATTTTATTAATATCTTCAAAAAAATGTAAGTGTCCCTTGCGCAATGGTTCTACAGGTTTTAATGTTAAATAATCTACAAATATCTGCGACTGGTGTGAACCGATTTCATTAATCATCTTCGAGACATTCAAATCTGATTCATTATAACAGATGCAGCAACAATGATTTTCTTCTTCAGGCAATATTTTATATGTATTCTGCGTTTGAATAATAGCAAATGGAGGCTTTACGCTTATGTCGATATCCAAAGGTAATTTAGAAACGTTTTTAATGGTAATTATATCTGAAATGAATTAAAAATAACCTTTAAAACATACCTTTACAGGTAGAGTTTCCCAGCTGTTT
>NC_051137.1:5771482-5791230 GCF_014839805.1 Manduca sexta | reverse complement strand
TTTTACATATTAGCTTCAACAGAAGAATTATATTTTCTTTAAGTATATAAAATAAATAAACCCCTTAAAGTTTATTTTAGAGATGAAAAGTCGAATGATTTGGAAGTTTAAAGGCGATTTGAATTTTTGAATTTGTTCAGCAACTTTTGTTGCCAACTGTACCTAAACTTACAATACAAATTAAACCTAATCTCTGAACCTAACTTAACTTACCTGTTCCCTACAGTTTTACATACCTATTATTTTTCAGTTTGTACATTAGTAAGGAGGTACCTACCTATTTATGTTATAAAAATGGAAATTCGGTTAATAAGTACTAGAACCTCAACGAAATTAAAATAAGATTTTATTTGTATAATAGCTTTCTAGTACAAAATTAAAAAAATGTTCTAGGTTTTTACAGTTTTAATTCCATCAATTTGATAATTATTATATTTATTTGAGTTATTGTCTAATGCCATATCATTGCGAAATTATAAAAATATGAAACAAATTATTCATTTCTGTGCATTATTTATATTTCATATTTTTAAACAAAGAAACAATAAATGAAATGCCGCTATAAGCAAAATACTGCGAATCTTTTATTACGATACCAGTATCGATTGAATCGCTATTCAATTCGTTACGATCCTTTACGACGAATTCCCAAGTTCAACTCGTACTAGTGTGAAAAATATGCGGTGGAAATACAAAAAGCTTTCAGTTTACAAAACCGCATTGTGAGAGAGGGACCCCGTTACATTTTTATAAATAAAACTTTGAAAGCGAAGGCGTGATTGTCCATACTGTAATGTGGATTACTTTCTACACCACGATGACTGAAGTGACTGTCAATGAACACGAAATTACAAACTGATATTATTATAAAATTATATAAATAAAATTTATATAGTTTTCATTAATAATAAAAATTTTCAAAGCTCACCTTCGCTATCTTCATTTTCAGTAACAGGGGATACGGATGATATTCCAAAAATCAGTCCGAGCATAATTAAACTAACACGCAGAAACATAATGTCGACGAAAATATTCTTAACAATATTCCGTAACTCTTATATAATTTTAAAATATATTGTTAAATTATAATTTATAATTGTTATCGTAATATATCCCGATGTATTTTAACGAAAGCGCGTACATGCATTCACTGCAACAACCGCCGAGTGACTAACTTGGAAGTTGGAACTTGCCATTGGGCCAACAGATAGTTGAGAGCAAAGTTAAAGTTGCTTAACGTTTTTGTATTGAAGTCCGGACAGTTATTTTGCGTGTAAAATGCTTATATAGGTAAAACAAGGTTTGTGACATATAAAATACAAATATATAAGCGGCGATAGTCTAGTTGGTTGTGGAACGGACTGCTGAGAATGTCCGAATATCCGTAGGTTCAAATCCTAAGATAAAGCTCTGAGTTTTCTAAAAATTGTGTGTATTCTTTGTGAGTTATCGCTTTAGGGGTAAAGAAAAATATCGTAAGGAAACCTGCATACCTGAGAAGTTCTCTATAGGAATTTTTGAGTATATGTATGTAAAGTCTACCAATCCGCATTAGACCAGCTTGGTGGACTACGGCCTAATTCCTTTCAGTAGTGAGGACCTGTGCCTGTAGCTAGCAATGGGACAGTATATAATACATGGCTGATATATTATAGTATTACTGATAAGTATATTATTTATATTTTATAATATTAAAGACTCTTACGACAATCTTTAAATTAGGTATATAATAATCATACAATTAGGTATAAACCTATTTATTTACGCGCACATACACACCCACGTATTCTATGCCCAAAGGGATAAGCAAAGGCGCAACTAGTGCACCCTTTTCACTTTACTTATTCCGCCCTATTATGTAATAGAGAGTGAGCCCATATCCACATCGAGAAAAGATTCAGATTCTGACAATGAGCAGAAAAACTCACTACACTGCATCCGGCCCCAGGATCGAACCCGAGAAAGCATTTGCACCCCAAAAAACCTATGCCGCTGAGACAACCTATTTATGTTGCTACCTAATTAATAAGTAAGTAAATATAAATACAATTTAAAAGATCAGTTTTTCAGTAGACATAAGTATTCTTACAGTTAACCAAAAGTTAACGCTCTTATAAAGAAATGCCGGTTCGGTTTGGCACGAATGAAATAATCAAATTATCAAATCGTGCGTAACGTAGAAATAAATCATCCTAATGCATCACATCTTAAGATGCACTGGAATATTTACAAACAACGAATTGGTAAGAGAAGTCGATAGTACGGCGCATGCGCTTTTAATAAACATTAAGTTATTTGATTCCAACCTGATATTTTGGGTTGCGGTCGTTAAAATCTTATTTAATTCGTAATAATCGTTATAGTGAATTAAACATGGGCAACCAATTCGAATATGCAGCAGTGATCGGTTGCATTAAAACGTTCCTCTTCATATTCAACATATTATTTTGGGTAAGAATGCACTTTTATGTATTTAATTATAGTTGCTAGAAGTGTTGCATAAATTATTTTACTACACAAACTCTCACCATTTTATTGTATATATAGGTCTGCAACTTTATAGATTTATCTATTTTATGTTATAATTCCGTGTTGTTCGTTGGTAAGGAAATGACAACTGCAGTCACAACTAACACCTCATCTGTTGGACAATTCTTGGTACCCAGGGAACGACTAAATGTCAGTTTTGAAATACCTACTTGAAATCTGATTAGGTTCAATATGAACTTAATACAGGTATAAGTAAAGGTTCATTTACGACAAATCTGCATTTTCTAACTACAAAATTTCCCCCAAAATCAATAACTGATGTTTCTAGAAACCATTAAACATCGACGTAATATTAGGAATTGAAACAGTAACAGCTACTTGGTAGATTTAAGGTCAATTGCCTTGTGGTCACGGTATATAAACTAAAGAGGCTGCCATGATACAAAATTCTAAAGTTTCAGTCTGAAAGTTATTTATAGGCACAATGAAACACATTCACTTCGATCTCAATTATGAGTACATAACGTTTTGTTCATACTTCATACTAAAGTTACTCATAGGCCTAGTAAAATAAATTATGCTAAGGAGACGTAGTGATTCCATTTCTATCGCGCTTTTTAGCTATATGACCACATTAGACAATATACCTACCTATTTTTTACTTCTATAAGATTTTGTTACAACCGAATAACGGGACGAGCACGCCGCCTGATGAATAACTTTACAATTATTTATAAACAGTAGGAAAATGTAGGTTAGTATTTGTTGTCCCAACTCATGAATTACGGAGCAATGTGTCGCACTACACTGCGCTCAAGATCTTGAGACATTACATGTTAAGTCACGTATAATGCCCGGTATTGCGCTAGCTATGTTGTCCATAAAAACGGAACACAACAGTGCAAGTACACATTGATACTTAAGCTTTGTTCACTGAAATAAACTTTGTAGATATCTACAAGGGAAGATTCTTAGCTGAAACTCCTTACACGTAGTCGGGAGTTCCCAACTCATGTTGTGTGTGTGATCTCTACCACCCATGAACAGCAATTATAATTATACTCATGACTGGCCGTAGACAATTGACGACGTAGCTCTACATGTTTTAAAATTTGAAATCTCCACTTAAGTATCAGCTCTTTACTGTGGGATAACGCGTTAAATATTGCTTTCGCTCCATTTATTCAAAATATGCCTATTTCCAAGTATCTAGTAACGGATGCATTAATAGGTCTTAAGTACATAAATATAATGGATATTACAATAAACCTACTAAATTATAATATACGTTTGTAGTTTTAGGATTACTCTTCCTAGCGGTCGGCTTCTGGGCGGAGTTTGATCTCAGCAATTACATGGAAATGTCACCGGAATTTTCTGGAACTGCTCCTTACGTGTTCATCGGCATCGGCATGTTAATCCTTGTTGTTAGTTCGATTGCCTTCTCCTGCATAATCAAGGCACAACCAGTCCTACTTTATATTGTGAGTTAAATACTATATACTGCCTACGTACGTACTTATTAACTGCTTATGTAAATATTCACTCTAGTTGTATCAAACGCTTTGTATTTGACGGTTTGAATTGAAACTATCATTTCGACCATAAATGTCTAGTATTTAAAAGAAGAAATGTTTTCCTACTAGACTACAATACTATAGTTCGCATCTAATGATTGTAATTTGCCTACACTAAAGGTATTAGCTATAGAGCTTCGACAGAATAAGGAAATACCAATACTGTTTACCTGAGATGAATATCCATTAATGTCGTTTTCTTATAGTACAGTGGGTTTTGGCGTGTACCACGATGATGTGCGTTGGACTAATTGCGACGCTGGCATGTTTCCGTCACACATTCGCAAAGGCCTTATACAATGGATTAAATCAAGCAGTCATCAACTACAGCCAACTTAAGACTAATTTGGACTTTGCCCAAGTCAAGGTAATAACATTTTTAACACGTTAATGTCTAAAACTGTTTACCTACTAATGAATCTAGCAGAAGCTTATCGCCAATTTGGATGCAATTTCATTTCCTATAAAAAATCTTTTGTTACTTATGTCACTTGTTTTATTATAATTATTGAGTCAGAGACAAAGACTTGTTTATTAATGTACTGGATAAAATAAAGCTTTATTTGGAAAAACCTAAATCTCTGTTGTTACAGATGCATTGCTGTGGAGTAAATAATTACACCGATTGGATCCGGATGTCGCCGCAACGTGTAATCCCGGTCTCATGCTGTCTGGACCCCAACAACTGCGTCACAGCTAATTACAGTGATGTTTTTCAAAGGGTAATATCTAAATCTAAATCTTTCAACCCAATCTAAATCTAAATCTTTCAACTCAATGATAGACATACGCTTTTTGGGTTGCATAACTGGATATAAGAATTAATAATTATAATAAAAATATCAACCCTGTATTATATATACTTGCCCACTGCTGAGCACGGGCCTCCTATACTACTGAGAGGGATTAAACCTTAGTCCACCACGCTGGCCTAGTGCGGATTGGTAGACTTCACAAAGAAACTTCGAAATTCCTATAGAGAAATTCTCAGGTGTGCAGGTTTTCCTCACGATGTTTTCCTTCACCGTTAAAGCGAACGATAAATTCACAAAGAATACACACATGATTTTAGAAAAGTCAGAGGTGCTGACATTCGTCTTGGCAGTCCGTTCCACACCGAACTAGGCTATCGCCGCTTTCAGCTCGCTCGATATAAGAATTACCATTTTAAATTACGGGCGAGTTTCTACCTGTTATATATTTAAAGTCTACACAAAGCTGAATTTGATTCCTTAGTCCGCTTCACCTAGATACTACTGGAAGAATTTAAATCAATACATATGTCAATCTGTAACTATTGAATATTTAACGTCTAATTAGTTAGTCTCGCAGTTGATATAACTAATATTCTGCCTTACGATATTCACGTATCGAACCGAAATTACCTGATAAAATTTAAATACAAACAATGTCCCTCAAATAAATATTATGTTTTTAGGGTTGTTACCACGTGATCGCAAAAACTATCGACGACAATGCGGAAATATTCGTGTTTCTGGCCGTCGCTACAACCATTCTGCCGTCATGTGGGACGATACTAGCCTGCGTTCTTGCGAATGTCGTTAATAAATCTAAATACGACGCTATGGATTAAACATCAAAGAATTGAAAAATCTATTTGATATTTCCGGATTTTTATTGCCGAATGTTCACTGAATTTCATAGGACTTCTAATTAAAGACTAAATCGAAATCAATCGAGCCCTTAATGTAAGATTCTCGAAATTTTAATAATTGTATGTGTGTACAGTGTTTACATCGCGTTTATATAGGTGATATATGGATTTGAAAAAACAAAAATTATATCTATTCTCCTAAATCTTCAAGTAGTCGATACTTTACTTTAACATTGTTTTCCTAAGGACGTTTTAAATATATAAATGTTCATTAATTATATTGTAAATACGTAAATTATTATAATCTGCACTTGTTAGTGTTAATAGTTCTAAATATTATACTTAATTTTTATTGTTATTAAATATTTACTTGTGTTTTAATTAAACTTAAAAGTTTAAATATTTTGTATTATTTTTTGACCTGCAATCACACAATGTTATTTTTCATGTTAGATTTTTCTCGCTAATCTCAGGAACTGTCGGTTCGAACTGAAAAAAAATGTGTTGGATAGCCCGTTTATCAAGGAAGGCTATATAAATATTAAGTATAATCACGCTATGCGATTATCAATAGGTGCGGAGCAGTAACAAAAAATGTTGCAAAAAGAGGGAAAATGCTTTATATTCCTTTTTAGAGCTCTTGAGTACGCTGCGTATACGGTTTAAGTTAAGCAAGAATTATGCATGGCGGAATAGTTCCTCTAAAAAAGATCTAAAATATATATTTTAAAACAAAGTCCCACGCCCCATGTTTGCCTGTCGGAAAGCGATAAACTCAAAAACTACCCAACGGATTTCGATGCTATTTGCTATGGAGATAGTACAAAACCCTGAAAAGGACATAGGCTACTTTCTTTCCTGGGAAAATATTTAGAGGGATTTTTATCGCCGAATACTATATCCCAAAATAATTATTCACGCGGGCGGAGCCGTGAGCAAAAGCAATTTTTTTTTCTGCTTTAAATGACGAGACCAGCTTGCCGTTCGCCTGATGGTAAGCAGTACGACCGCCCATAAACAGTAGAAACACCATCCAACCTTGAATTACAGTATTGTTTGGTATTCCACTACGCTCGACATCCTGAGACATGAGATGTTAAGTCTTAATATGTCTAATAGTTACACTGGCTACAATGTCCTTCAAACCAGAACACAACAGTGACTACACGCTGCTGCTTGGCGGCAGAAATATAAATTGCGGTGGTACCTACCCAAGCGGACTCTCATTTATGACAGACCTACCACCAGTCTGCTAGTTACTTATATGCGTTGACAACTGATGGTTGTAAGTAGGGCTTCTTTGGGAAAATTTCGAAAATAAGGAAAAATCTTTCATTAAAAAGTACAGGAAGGGTACAAAAAATTATCGAATTACAACTTTCGAGAATTAGCGTGCCCCCAAACATAAATGACAAAAAAGGTCTGGTTGTAAGTATCTTCTAACATATTTAGCGGAAGCTACCGGACGAAATGGAAAAATTAGAGATGAAAGCTGTGCCGGATTTGTCAATAGCGGCAATTAAGGCCGCGACTCAGGAAACGGCATGGCAAATTTGTAATCAGAGGTATTTTTTGGCAAAATAGCACTCGCAGGCCGTGCGGGGCGGCACGGACTCAGTGACCTTTTATACTTAAGAACTATAATTTCTTTTAAATTCGGCACTGGATGAAAAGCAATCCAAGATTGCCAGACAAAACAAAAGAATTTGGTATTATAAAAAAACGTTCAAAAATGTAGTAATCAACATAGGCTTTATTCAAGTTTCCTTTACCGTCAAAAATAAATATTAATATTGTTAAATAATCAGTCACTATCAGAGCCCTTTTTGTCCTCCTTGGTCTCAACAGGAACATCTTGTTTATAATGTCTGTACTCTCGGCTTCAACCCCACATTATTCTTATGTGGATTCTTTATATTATAATTGCATACTTCTTTCAAAATCCCTTTCAAATAAACAATTGGTTGCCTTGTGATCTGTAAAAAGTGAGAAATTTTATTGAAAATTCAGAAGTTTTGTGGGATTCCAAATAAAGAACTAGCAATATGCAATCGAAAAGTGGCCCTCGCCTTCTCTTTTACTATTAAGCTGACAAACAAAGAGCTTTTATCAACTCCAATGAGAGTAATTTTTAAAATGTATGTAATAATTTAGTTTTAATTTTCTGTCAGATTGATACTATATACATTACCTTTTGCAAATCCTTAATGTTATAATATTGATGTTTCTCAAATGCAGCAAACAACATATTGAGCACAGCATCTTTGTCATCACGAGCTTTCTTTCCTTCAGCCTTCTTCCTTTCTTGATATTCAATCTGTAAAAATATCATAGTCAATAAAGATGTTTAACATGTCATAATTTTTAAGTTGCAAGTCTACACTTCTTTCTTCTGGGAGTTCTGATTAAGAAGGGCACAGTAGCATATTATTATAATCCCATATTTTTTTATTATTGCAAGACGGTACAGTATTGAATCTGCATCAAGGTATTGGACAATGTTATTCTTGTTGCACTTAAATCACAATTATCATTCCCAATAGTACATAGCTTATAATAATACAGTTGTACCTTTTCTTTTTAGAAAATTTACAGATGTCTGTTTTTTATCAATACAATGACCTATTTAAAAAAATATAATTACATTATGCCGATGATCAGAAACAGGTTTGAAGTTCTGCACTATTCTGTCCAGTTGCTGGACTTGTCGTTGTGGTGTGGATGCCTTTTTAATAGATTCAAACTTTAGTTTGTAATATGTGGTGTCATCATAAGGCCTGCATTCTAATTTCTGAACAATCCTACCTTCCATATAAAGTTTTTCAGATTCAGGTACTATTACGGTGGAATCAGATGCTGTAAATTAAAATCAATTATAAACATTATTGAAATTCCAAGTTAGACTAGCTTGTAGAATATTTGCAACAAACCCATAATAAAAGATAACAATTTCATATCCCAAGTTTTGCTGCAAATAAAAATTCTTTCTTATATACAGATTTAGACAATATATAATGTTGTGGTCTTAAAACTTGATTTAACCAGACATTGGGAGCATTATTATATAACTTACAATATTATTACTGTCCAGTTATGACTTTGCAATCTATTAGTTTGCTTATTATATATTTTTCAAATAAACATTTACCATTAATCATTACTAAATCATGGACCAACAGTATCTTCAAGAAAATGTACCAAATTAGTTTTAATCCTTAAAACACAATTTATAGCCCGGAACGTATTCAAATGCTGTACACAAAAACATATGCTGAACTAACCAAGGGTAGAATTTGATAGCTATGATTTACATAAGAAGAAAGCAAGAACAATTATATTTGTAAATGGTACATCATTCTTAATTTGCATATTCACCAGTCATTTACAGAGATGTAAACAGATATCTACTCGCCAATCTAAATTGAATTCTTTATTTTTGATGTGATTTGATTTTGTAAAACATAGAGTTGTAAATTCAGAACTAATAGCCAGTAATAATAATGGAATTATTTTAACTGTGTGGTATATTAGGAAGTGTTGGGCGATATTTCCTATTGCGTTTCAATTCCTCGAAATGATTGGTGTATACACTGTATTTCGTAAGTCAAGAACTAATATACTTACGAACAACATGAGAGAACACTCCCAAAGACTGCCTCGTCACATTTGAAACGTTCAGCCTATGTTCCTTTGGTATACTCTGTTCACCTTTCTCTTTTAAACACAGCACTGCTTCGGGCAACGATAACTGCACCTGAGCACGCTGGCCAGGCACCCGAGATATCTTCAATTTACCTACTGCTATGTCCCCTGGGGCTTTCTCCCATTTATTAGCAATGTACTTGGGTACCTTCACAAGCCATACGCCTCTGCCTGTGTTAGACAAATCCAATTCTCTATCGATGTGATTAACACTAGCCATTTCCAATAAATGAAAAGGAAATATAAGGATTTTAAACTTTATTTTTATTGTACTATTGATCTTTTGGGCCACATTCGATGCGTGAGTTTATTTGTGCAAAAATATGTAAGATACCTTTGCAAATTTATGTAAAATGCACGTAAAACGCAAAATAGAACCGTTTTTCCCCCGAAGGGTAAAAAAACGGATATTTAGGTTTCAGCCGTAGCTTGAACCACATTGAGATTAACGTTCCAATATTCATTGTCAACATCTTCAACATCCTCTATCTCACTCACTCATTAGGTGCATCCGTGACGTTGTAACCTGCCATAACTATACCTGTCCTTGTCACATTCTTGGTGAGCAGCGCGCGGCGGGCTCTTCCTTCAGTACCTTGAGCCGGCAGGAGCCTTGGGTGTGGTTCAAGCTACGGCTGAAACCTAAATATCCGTTTTTTACCCTTCGGGGGAAAAACGGTTCTATTTAGGTGTTCGAGCCTATGCTTGAACCACATTGAGACGTGTTTATTATCTGCCGGCGCGCTGTCCGACTAGTCCATAATATGTAAGATTTCAATATGGGACTAGAGCTAAGCGTACTGTGACTATTATTATTTTCGTGTGAAGAGAAAGACAGAGATTGTGAAAGATATTTATTCAAGGATAATATCCTCAATTTGCTTGAACAATTAAAAGATACCTTACAAAATTACCAGAATGATATATTATCAATATGTGATTAAGACCTCAAGATAAGCTTTTCATAAAATCAATTAAATCTTATATTTAATAATAAGCCTACATCACTGGTGTAAAGGAATTACTTAAAGGATTTGGGTTCCTGTTAGGTTGCGGTTTTATTTCTCTGAAGTAATGCCGAAAGAATGTATTTTTAGACCGCCAATTGCCCCTTTTTAGAATTTCATCAATATTGCAATAATTACCAACCCAGTTGTTGGTTGCAACAACTGCTCTAAAGCTACCTGCAGATGCAGATATTCCTGCTTCTTTAAATAACGTTCTTATCCATCCCGCGATCACGGTTCGGGAAGCATTCTTCACTTTACCTCTTGTGGTAATGAACAGAGAATCATTACACGCCATGTTACGGCGCATATTCGTTATTAAAATGGTTTTCTTAATCCAGAAGATAATATCAAGTGGCCCATCAAAATTATTTTCTCCTTTCTTCAGCAACCAGCCTGATTGTTTATATGAAACCGAATCAGTTTTAGACCCGAATTTAGGCCAGAGTATGATTTCATTTCCCCTATCTTCGAAGTGATCATTTCCTATCGATAAAAGTGTTAAGTCATGGGCTCTTCTGCCGGTAGCGAGCAGGAGAAGCACGCAAGTGTGCCTTGAGACTGCAAAGAGATTGTCGTGATCAAATTGGTAGGTACTTAAAAACGCTAGGAGATCTTCTATAGTCCACGAAATTGACTTTTTAACCGGAGGGGTTTCAGCGAAGACTCCCTTCAATACGTGCTTTACTAGAGGATGGGCGCTGAGCTCGTCAGATCTTAAGGGATTTCCGAAGTTTGCTACAACTGACTTGTGAACGGCTATGGTCTTAGGCGCTAATTTTACGACTCTGTAGAGGTAGCATAGGTATCTAGCTAAATCGTGAGGGCTGGGATCATCTGCAGGTATTCTGTTTGATTGGGCCCAGCTGCACCATCTTGACCAGATTGGTCTATACGTTTTAAGGATGACGACCTCCAAGATGATTCCAATAGCTTTATTTCACTTTCAGACCAGTTTGTTATGTGCTTCGCCCAGCCCGTACCAACCATACCGCCAATTCCAAGCGTTCTACACCTTGAGGAGCACAATTCGTGCGGAGATCTATAAGGTTTTCGCGAAGATTCGGAATCAACAGCGGAGGTTTCTCTTTCATTTGCTCCAGTTCTGGTTTCCAGAAGACTCTGCTCCAGTTGGGCGCTACTAGAATATATCGTCCCTCCGACTGTTGTAGGTGGCGAAGTATTTGCGGAATTAAGGCTGGCGGTGGGAATATCCACCCCAGATTGTATTTCCAAATTCTGCTGAATGCATCGCAGAATGGGCTCCCTGTGTCTGTCGAGTCTTCGCTGACATAACTCGAAACGACTGCTGACTTCTTCGTGGCGAAGAGATCTATATCTGGAATTCCGTATTTCTGAAATATCCAGGTTACTATTGTTTCCTTGAGGTGCTATTCTGGCAAGGCCTTTTCTCTCGACAGCCTGTCCGCTATTCCGTTGTATATCCCGGAATGTATCGAGCTATTAAATGACAATCCATCAAATCGCATAATTCTAAGATTTGTGTCGTGGCTTTTAATAATCTTGCTGATCTGGTGCCCCTTGTTTGTTTATGTAAGCCACAGTCGTTCGATTGTCCGATTGTACCATTATTGTCCTGTGGCGAATTTCGGCACCAAACTTCGAAGGACTTCGTGTACAGCCCACAATTCTTTTTAGGTTGCTGTGCCATTTTCTTTGACAATGTGTCCACTTTCCCCATAGATGACGGCCATTTGCTATGGCACCCCAACCTCTTTCTGCTGCATCCGTCGTGACAAAGATTGACGGGCCAGGATAATGGATCGGTGACCTCTTGTGCAGATTCTCTATCCACCATTTGAGCTGCTCTAGGGCCGCATCTGGGATATAATGTTTCCGATGGGGTCGAGTTTGTGCCAGGAGACGAGCAGACTTCTGTAATTGTCGGCAATGAAGTCGCCCTAAGGGAACCGTGAATGATGCGAAGTTCAATCTTCCTAAAGTCACTTTGGCGTCGTACCAGCTCTATTGAGCTTTCCTCCGTAGGTCTTGAATACATTTCTGCAACTGTTGGATTTTTGGAATTGATAACCCCTTCGTGTTCTGACTTGTGTTCCAAGTGATGCCTAGATATTCTATGGTGGTTGAAGGGATCGTCGATGATTTCGCTTGATTGATCTGCCAGCCCAGGTTCTTCAGATATTCCGTAGCGACGGTCGTTTGCTGTTCTAGAATTACGGGGTTTTCGTGCATTAGCAGAAAATCGTCCAGATACACTATCACTCGAAAGCCTTTCTGACGAAGTTGTTGTGCTACCCAGTTCGTAATTTTTGCAAATGCTGAAGGGGCGCTTGCTAGGCCGAAAGGTAGACACGTCATCTCGTATATCTTCCCTTGGTGCGAGAGTGACAGATACCGACGGTGGTTCTGATCGATGGGCACGTGAAAATATGCCTGTGAAAGGTCGATCTTCATCAGGTAATCCTTTTCTCTCAAATGTTCTGGGATCTGATGGTGATTTAGTAAGCGAAATTTTGGCGTAAGGACATAATCGTTGAGCCTTTTCAGATTGAATATAGGGCGATTCCCTCCATCGGTCTTCTTTCTTAGAAACATAGTGGATAGGAATCCCGATTGGTGTGTACTGATTTGCAGGGCACCGGATTGTAGCATTTTCTTTATCTCTACCGACATTGCCGCTGATGTTCTGGTACGATATCTTTGGGCGTTTACTCGAGAAAATTTTGTTATCGGAGGAACACTCTTGAATGGGATTCTGTAGCCATTTAATATTTTTAAAGGTTTTCGGTTGCGCCCTTGCACCGATGTACAAATTTGGCTAGACGCCCCGCAGAAAAGTAGTCACTTTCGACCGCCTCTATCTTTTTTGCTTTGGTGTGTTTTAGAGGGAAAAGTTCTTTGTTGACGTCCCTTCCCTTCTGTATCTCTGGTATAGGGTATATTTCTTTTCGTGGTATTTCGCGTGTCGCGAAAACGATAGAGCACATTTTGAGAGCTTTTAGGTTTAGACCCTTGAGGTATCGGTTTTTTGTTAGGGTATGTCTTTTTCTTGCTAGGAAACAATTTTTGCACACCTCCTAATTCTTTTATAACATCCGTAAGAGATTTGTCTTCGAATAAGTGGGTCCCCGAAGGAGGAATGTCATGAAGAATTTATCGGAAAGATTTGCTAGAAGGTTTGTAGACCTCCCTTCTTTGTTTTATTACTTCTGCACGCCGCCCGCACACATACTGCAGAAGAGCATCTGAATTCTTTCTAAATCCAGAATTTGCTGCTACAAAATCTCGGCCCACAATATTCTTAACCTCTGTTGGTAAGCTCTCCAAAACGTTTTGGAATATAATCCTCTGCTGAATAAGTCCGTTTGTTATAGCCCCTAAAGTTAGATCGAATTTCTCTAAAATTTCTACTCGATTTCCAATTCGGAGTAAATTCAGCTAAAAGATTGTTTGTTTTAAGGAAGTAAATACAGGAGTTGCCTGAAAATGCTTTTGAATCTCTGAGTATCGTACATTACACCAGCTACTGTCGCCTAACCTTTGGCAATTCAAACCATGCTTTACTGCTATTGGGTCTGCTCGTGCGATCTTAGGCTCTTGTTCTGTGGTGGCTGGCGTAAAGTCAAAAGCAGTGGTATTAGAATTTTTATCTTCTGCTAATACTGCAAGTTCTCTCTGTGCATCGGCAATCTTTTTCCGTAGCTCAGCTTCTTTGGAACCCTGAATATCTGGTGTATGAGGATTGTCTCCACCATCTTGGGCTGGCTCATCCATTTCTTCATCGGATTGTGTACTGTTTGGAAGAGAGTCGTAAGACTTATTAAGGCTGCCTTCACAGGCTTGGTGTGCGCTCGACGCGGTGCTCACTTGTTGATTGAGAATGATAGTTTTAATGTTCTCATTTTGTTCTGATTGCATGCTGAGCAATTTGTTAAATAATAGCATTTGTTGGTTCAGAACAGTAGCAAGCAGATGATCGCTGCTACCTTGTGCTGGCACTCGAGATTCTGATTGAATAGGTGAACTTGAAACATTTGCATAAGAGGAACGTTTTGCTTGGCTATGATACACTTCTGTAGGCGATTCAATTGAGCGTTTCGTACCCGTGGAAGGCCCCAGACTAGTTAGTGGGCTGAGGCGCTCCAATTCTTGTGACGCCTCCCGTCTTTTGGCAAGTTTTGGTTTTAGTTCCTTCACGGTACTCATAAAGACCTCGTAGGCTGGCGAATGGATCTTCTCCATTAGACTGTGTGGCGCATAGAGTAGAGCTCTACCTAACGGCCATTTTAAGAAAGAAGCCCTTATCGCTCTGTATGACCGCTCGGATAGTGATGTAGCGGAAGGATTGAAAGCCCGTGCCAATTCCACTGTGGGGATGGCAAATCTGAGTTTTGCTTCTATTGCCGGTGGTACTTGACTTCCTCTGAACAGTTCCTCAAAAGTGTAATTAAAGACCTTCCAATCTCCAATTAACCGGAAAGTTTTCATCCAACGAGGCAATAACTGCCAATAAACCCTTTTCATTGTTTTCCCAAGGTTCGGCGGCAAGAGCACCCATTGACGTTAGCTCTGCCATGGTTCTGGAAGTGAAAGCGCTATTTCATGCATAGGTACTAGAAAGAAAGAAAGAAAAAGGAGACCTTAATTGGTACGACAATTGTCGCTTAGAAAGAGGCGACATTCAATTTGATGCGACCCGTGTGACGACTCAGATGAGACGACATACTGTCTTACTTGAGACTACACTCAGTGCGACTGGCGTCTGGGCCGGGGCGGCGGTCGTCCAAAACGGGGCGACTGCCATCTCAATCGAACGACCGTCGTCATAACCGAGGTGAAACGGTCGTCCCAATTGAGACGACGGTCGACTCATTCGAGGAGGCGGTCGTCTCAATCCGAACGATTGGCGCCTCAAACTGTCGTTTTGCCATTGTCTCGATACGAACATACTTTCTATAAGGTATTTCTATGAAGTATTACATAGCTCATTCATCGCTGGGCCTTGAGGCGCCGAGCGGTGAGATATCGTCGTTGGGCTTAAAAGCGCCGAACGGGAGAAGAAGATACTTACACGTGTTGATTCAACGAATATTGAAAGCGTACTGAAGGAAGAGCCCGCCGCGCGCTGCTCACCAAGAATGTGACAAGGACAGGTATAGTTATGGCAGGTTACAACGTCACGGATGCACCTAATGAGTGAGTGAGATAGAGGATGTTGAAGATGTTGACAATGAATATTGGAACGTTAATCTCAATGTGGTTCAAGCATAGGCTCGAACACCTAAATACTTCAATTTTTATCCTGTGCATATGACAATTGACAACTCACAATTGACAGTTCACAGATAAGTATAACGAACATATGGATATGAACTAAAAAAAATACTGGTATTTATAAATAACAAATATGTACTACATATATAATTGAATATATTAAAAAAGGCAACCTTGTTGGCGGGCGAGCGGTTCGCAGTGTCCGCTCCCATGATCACCCTCGCTGCGGCCTGCTGCGACCCATCTGTTGTGGAAGCACTTCCATACAAAGTGTATGGCAGGTCGATTTTTGTAATTTGACCCAATCCGTCCCGCTTCGCACCTGCAGGTAGACACAGTCCATAATTGGAAGACTTGTATGGTCAATGAAGACTTGCAAGTATTTCAGATTCAATATAGATGTAACTGCCTATGCTAAAGACCTATGCAGTACAGGGTTACGTCAAATGTCAAAGTTATCAAACTTGTCAAATCAAATGTCCATTGATGTTGGTTGGTGTTGGTGAAAAGGATTCGTCGTTTACTGACATTTGGTGAATAAAATCAAGTCCATTTTGTGCGGATGTTTTAAAAAATGTGTAATTTACTTGTTATAAATATAAATGTTTATTGTATGTTTCGTGATGTGCAACCAGATTCCAACTAATTAATCACTACTTGCTAGTCCATGAACAGTAATGTGAAATCATGTTTGGGTATAGTAAAGAAGCTGTTAGAGTGAAAGTCAAGGTTTGTTAAATCTCGTCAAAGAATTTGCAGTTAAACCAATCATTTTGTATAATTTTTTACGAATACAAAGATTGTCGTATTAACTAATTCATGTAAATAATAGATAGAAATGTTTGGCCACTTAACCCACTTTATACTTTGTTTCTTGAACAATCAATATTTATGAATATGTTTTTTAAAAGTGTGTCATCAACTGCATACGCATCATATTTAAAAAATTATGCACTAATAAAATGACAGAGGTACCTACAAACTAAATTGGTCTACATAAAAAAAATATGCACATAAACTACACATCATATTATTAAAATACAGCTTTTTTTATTTTTCTTTACAGTGAATAAGAAATTTAGGCAGATTTTTTTATGCACCAATTATGATTAATATGCAACTGATCAATTTAAAATTGAAAGCTAATTTGAATTCTATAATGTAATGATATATATCAGGTAAATAATATATAATATGTACCACAAACTAACAATTAGCTTATTACTTCCATGACACATATCCAAAAAATACAATGTATCAAAATACTATTATTTTGTATCAATTTTACCATTTTATCATTCTTATACAGATGTCTTGTGGTAATTAAAAAATACTTTGCTTTAAAAAAGACTTGGTAAAATAAGCCTTTTTTGTGTTGTTTATTTATATTAAAATAGTTCTATTTAATATATTTTTTTACTAATAACTTACTGTTATTGGTTGTATATTTTCTGGTGTTAAGTTGCCAAGTTACAGGTAAAAACTTTTTTAATTTGTACACATTTTGATTAGCTAAAACTAGATATTACTGAGTGCCAAGTCTTTTGGATGGTGTTCATATCAACACAAACATTCTTGAGCTATTCATTCCATACTTGATATAGTGAGAGTAATAAGTAAAAATATGCACAAAATTATATATAATTTTTATTTAAATGAATTGTAGGTTGTGTTGAATTTGTTGAACTACCAATGTGTTGTTTAAAATATTGTCAACCTAATAGTGTTAGTTACAAATTACTTAATTATTATTGATAAGTACTCTGGAAGTAGATGGATGGAGTCAATTTGAGGGGCATTTTCATTAAGTAAAGATAACATTTTGCAGAAAGATAATGCTTTTATTTTCATGTAGACGGTCTTCTAAAAATGTGGTTAATGCACCATTTTGCTAGAATATGTCTTTATCTACAACTCTAATTAAAATAAAATACAACATAGACCTGCCCAACATCTAGTGAAAGATTAATCAGTCTTTTTTCATTGAATTTTCAATACAGGCCACTTACCTAAAGAAACAACTTTTCAAGAAAACAATAAATTTAATATATAAAACTTAAGCCCATAACATGGCTACTGATAATATATATTTTTTTATGTATGATCTGAGTAATAAATAAATCTGTGTGCAGCATTGCATAGATATATAATACATGGCTAACATTATATAACAATATGTAAACTATATTTGCACCATATTTCATTCAACAGAAATGTGAAGGAAAACTCCAGCCAGAATTAAGGAAGTTCTCAGTGGATCCACAAATAACTTCATTAGAAGTGTTACAAAGCATTTTAATAAAGGCATTTGATATCAAATCTGACTTTACATTATCATACAGAACTGTTGATGACTATGGGCTAGAAGTGTATCTGCCCCTTCTCTCTGATTGGGATTTGGATGCTGCATTCCTCAAGTGAGTAAATTCTGAATTAGGAATAACTTTATATTTTCCAAGGGCAGTTTATTTTAGAGTACATTCTACAAAATAAAACATAGAATTAGTTCTGCATGGTCGGTTGGGTTTCAAGGTATCTTCACATTTTTAAACTTTCATTTTTGTTGTAAGTGCAACCTACATTTTACGTAATGTGTTTTATAGTATCAATTTTGCAAACATATTTTGATGTATTTTCTTAAATTTACATAAACTGTTTTAATATAAATTTTCAATGAAATGAAATAATTTAAATAATTCATTTCAATATTTTATAACATATATTTAAAATTGGAATTGGTTTAGGGCTCATAACATAGCTCTTACACAATGGTCAGTGCCTTGTGTTCTATTAATAGTGTATATGAAACCCTTTGCGGAAGCTTCAGAGGATTGTGTGCCACCAGTATTGACATCCACTTCAAGTATGGTGAACCAAATGAGCTGAGAGCAACCTACTGTGGCTCCCCCACCAAATCAGGCAGAGAAACAGGAAACGCAAACTGGTTTTCCGGGACTAATCATGAACCAGGTCAGCCAAAAAAAAATATTATTTTCTTCTTCTAATTTCAATTTCTATGTACAAAACGATAGTAAACTAAATCTCTCAATGGCTCAGTATAGCTCTCGTACAAATATAACTTAGTATTGGTGGATATTATAAGTATATATTTTTTTAATGCTCTCTCTATTTACAAGTACTGTATTCTGGCAGGTTGAGAAAACATTTAACATGGTATCAAGAGCACTGAACTTGTACGAAGATCCGAACACACCTCCACGACCACCGCTCAGCGACATTGAATTCAGGGCATTCCTCGATACAGTTGGTCAAATCACTAACACCGCCAAGCTAAGAGAAGTCATTTACTGCGGCGGTATAGATCCTAGTTTAAGGTATTTTTTTTGCGATTATTCATAGTACAAATTCATTTATGCATATTCCATATTTAGAAATGTATAAGATAATAACACTTTATTTACAGAAAAGTAGTGTGGAAACATATTTTAAATGTGTACCCAGATGGCATGACGGGTAAAGAGAGGATGGACTACATCAAAAGAAAAGCCAACGAGTATTACGGGCTTAGAGCGCGTTGGAAAGACTGCATACAAAGAGGAAAGGTAAGAACAAAAATAAATAAAACTAAATTGCTATAAAATACGCAATCATTTGACGAACTAAATTACTGTGCTTGTTACAGGTAAACGCGGATCTAGCATATGTTACAAGTATGGTTCGTAAAGATGTCTTACGTACCGATCGCCATCATAATTTCTACGCGGGTAGCGACGATAATCAAAACATCGCTTCCCTCTTCAACATATTAACGACGTAAGTAAAGCTTTTTGGAAACCAGCGCGTTTGACTCAATAGTATAAAATATATTTTAAACGTTCTGTTACAGATACGCAATTAACCATCCGACCGTCAGCTATTGTCAAGGAATGTCCGACCTGGCTTCGCCTTTATTAGTAACAATGGGTGATGAAGCTCACGCCTATATCTGTCTTTGTGCTCTCATGACCCGATTGTATCCTAACTTTCTATTGGACGGTGAAGCAATGACTCTCAAGTTTACGCATTTAACAGAATCATTGCAAGTTTATGACCCTGATTTCTATAACTATTTGAAGTCGCAACAAGCAGATGATTTGCTAT
>NC_051137.1:5709830-5770982 GCF_014839805.1 Manduca sexta | reverse complement strand
GTCCGCAGTGCGTGCCGACCGGCTGGCGATACGGCAGCTGCGCCAACTTGGATCACCCGTGGCAGAGCGGGTGGACGCCCTCGTGCTGCGTCGTGCCGCACGCCTCTCCACACGATCCACGCTTCCATCAGCACCCGCATCATGTCCCACACACCCCACAGCCTCAACGCCGCAGTTACGGTAAGATTCAGCTCAACACAACTTAATATAGAGATGATCAAATCGCAGGCATGAAGTTAAGCAATACAATTTAATGGCCTCAATTACACGAAATAAAAACTATAATAAGAAATTAAATTAATAAAATAATAAGCATATCTACCAGAAAGGTACCTAAATTTAATTATGTAAAATATTGTCAAGATAAAGGTGATACAAGATATCATCTTAAGTGTTAGATAGGTAAAGATCTCTATCATCATAGACATGGAACCGGAATAGAAAATGAAGTCAATGGTTCATTACATGGAGTTTTAATCAAATTATATAATACAAGCGACGGTAGCCTAGTGGCAGTAGGACGGACGGCCGAGACGAAGGTTCACAGATACAAAAGCCAAGGATACGCATCTCTGGCTTTTCTCAAAAGTTATGTGAATTATCGCTTGCTTTTGAGAAGTTCTTCTTAAGAATTTCGTTGGTATGCGAACTCCGTTAATCTGCATTAGGTCAGCATTATGACTTAGGCGAAAACTCTCTAACTGCAAAACTCTTAGTAGTAGGTAGGGGAGATCCATGTCCATTGGCGGGCAGTATATTGTAGAGGGTTGGTATTATTATTTTACGTAATACACAAATAAAAGTATTTGTCATATCCGAGATTATTTGAAATAATATTTTATTTCATTTCAGTAGACAGCCGCACAGCCTCTAGAGCCGCATCGCGCGCCGCCTCGCCAGCTATGAGTGTGCGCTCGCGCACTTCGCGGAGAACAAAACATCGAACTCCGTCGCCTCCACCCCTTCCCTCTAGTGATGCTGACTCTGAAAGCAACGTAGACAGCGATGACGCTCCAGAACCAAATATAGTTACCGAAAGTGTAGAGGATTCCCTAGGCCCCGTACCACCGCCCTCCGACGTGACATGGCAATGCGAACATTGCACGTTTGTCAATGAACCCGGGGTGCGGGTTTGTGCTGTTTGCTGTCGCACGCCGACTGTCGCGCCGAAAGCTGTGGCTGAATTGGGAGAAAAGGTGGAAAAGATTAAAATAGCGAATATTACTTCAACGCCGGTGGCTCGAGCTTCCAAGGAAGATGTCAGAATTGAACAGAGTAAGTTTTATGAAGCCATTATTAGTAACAATTTCGGAAGTAATAACTCTACCTATAAATGAAATCGTACTAGTAAAACTGATTCTAACGCGGGCAGAGAAAGCTAGTAAGTATTTAATAAACAAAATTTTATTTGCAGATGGTTTGAAAAAATCTTCTCGTAATAAAAGAGAGCGATCATCAATAGCGTGTGGCCCATCTCCGCCTCAAGAAGAGAAGAAAGTAACAAAACCAATAAATCGTCTCGTAACTCCAACTCGTGATCAAAATGAATGCGATCGACCAGAACAGCCACGAGAACGACATGACATGGCAGTCGGACCATCTCCACCAAAGGACGTCGGAAGCGCATTGAATAATGCAAATACTAGGATATCGCCGGCACAGGAAAACAATAAAAGATCGAACGCCTCGTCTAATGTTTGTCATCAATCAAATGTTTCGAGTAATGGTTCACCAAAACTGCACAGTGTCTCTGTGGGACCTTCACCACCACGAGACAATAAAACACACGCTGAATCTAACTCCGCTTCAAATATTCAAAAAAAGTCCACTGGAACCTCGCCTCCTCGCATCATAACAGCAGCCGAGAAAATTTCGTCAATGGCATCGAAATCTAAAGTATCAAACACTGGCACATCGCCACCGCCGCAAAGCATTTCTACACAGGTAATGAACGTAAAACTATATACGAGTATTTTTGTAAAAAAATTTACCTACTAATACTATAAATCAATACAATGTCTTTGAATAAGATATATACATACAATATAATTGAATTGTATTTTTTTTTTATTTTGACAGACATATGAAGTACCAAATTCATGGGAGCGTACGCCGTCAGTACCGCGGTCGCGTTCACGTCGTCGTTTCAGAGAGGAGGCGCGTCGCGAGCGCTCTCACAGCAGACACTCACTATCGAGTGATACACGAGTGAGTTATATATTTTTTTACGCAAACTTATATCAATAATGAATGGCATTAATTTCTATCAAATTGATTTTTTTATGTCAGGAAAGCGATAGGAGTGTAAGAACTGTGGGTGCGAGTGTGGGTCGATGGGAGTGGCGGGACCGTGACAACAGCCCGGGCGGCGAGTGGAGCGAGACTTCTCGTCTGTCGCGGCGCGCCTCGCATCTCGACCTGCGCCGGGCTCGCCCGCACCGCCGCTCTGGATACTATGACTCCGGAGTGTGTTATATTTTTGGTTTTGTACAAAATTTACATTTAAAATTTTATTTTATGTTTTAATTGAAACAAAAGTAAAAATAATGATTTTAATTTTATCTTATTTTGAAGTCGTATAACACCGCCATGTTAAACTGTATAAAATTATTAGTTAATCGAATCTTTACAGGCAGCATCACCAGAACCAAGTGGAACGACTCGTGCAACATCATTGGAAGCACTCGCAGTAGCGGGATCCAGGCGAGAGGCGGAGCGAGGTCTCGAGCTTGCCAAATTAATGACTGAGGCTGAGCGACTAGGGTTTAGTGCGGCGGAAGTGCAGGCTGCCCTGGCGCAAAGCCCAGCGGCTCCTCTGGCTTGGTTGCGTTCCCGGTGGCCGACTCTCTGTGCCGGTGTGCGAGCGGCAGCCATGCGGCTCGCTCCAGACATTACCGTGTCAGAGCTGGAAGTTCGTGCAGCACTCGCGCGACACCGTGGTGCCATGTGGCCGGCCGTCACCGAATGTGTAGAAAAACATCGCCGACGGGTGACTATGCTTATAAAATAAAAACTTATTTATATAACTTTGCACAAAGTATGGTATATTAATTCCTTCTGTTGTTATTACTTAGAGAATAAGTAGCCTGGTAAACGAGTGGATGGTTTACCACCAATTCCATATACCAAAAAGGAGGGCGGAGGCGCATAACGCAAAACGAACATAGTTTTCCAATCAAATAAACGATTCTGTAATTCCGTAACTTATTACAAAGCTTACAATATACTGAGTAGTAGCTAACGAATAGTCATACTCAAGATGCGAGTTATTATTTCAGGTGGAGAGCAGTAGCTTTGGAGAAGAGGGCCGAATGCGCGGGCGTGTGTGGGGCTCGCCGGCCGGCGCGGACGACGACGCGGCGCCGCCGCAAGGTTCGTCGCGGCGCTCGTCCCGCGCGCGCGGTAAACTCGATCGCCCTCTGAATCCCTGACGTTGCGTTAGCTTTTCGAGATCGCGGCGCCATCGTACTCCGTCATAACTTTCACGTTTACGTTTCAGCTGAAGATAGCTCTGATGAGTTTGACGCACCTATGCGGCCCAAGTTTCAAGACGACGATTGGATGTATCTTCCTTTGGACGTAAACGTAAAGTACACACGCGACGCGGAACCGAATCCCAGTTTACAGAGTGGATACCTGTACGATGTCCCGCCCGACGATGCTAATGATGTTGATCGATCCCTAAAGAGCCTTCTCAACTGGCCGTCTGCTGACGAACAAGTTTTGCAAAGTTTAGTTTCAGATAACGCTTTGTTTAAATTGGGAGAAAGTGATGATTTTATTAATAATAATCTAAACCCCTTTGATTTAGTGCAAACTGAGAGTGACTTTATTGATGCTTATAATGCTTTAACGCGAGCCAGTCCATTGCCGGCAATAAGTAAGTCGACACAGAAGTCAACTGCTGCGGCGAATGAAGCATTAGGTCCCCCACAAGAAGCACATGTTTTACATGAAAAGCAGCAAATACTGGGTGACCGATTAGTAAGTGAGCGCGAACAACGTACCTCAAATATTAACAATGAAGTCGTACCACCAAGAAATAATCCTACAGAAAATAAAAGTCAAGAAAGCAATTATAAAAAAACGATTATCCAGCATCAGAATAACATTAAAAATGCCGCTGAGGCTGAGAATCTTGAAACATTTAATAACGAACAATCTGTTTCAAAAATTAAAATTTTACAAGATAATACAACATCCAACATTATCACAGAGACTGAACCTACTTCACAGGTTGATGATAAATCGAAGAAACTTAATGATTTAGTGGATAATACACAAAAACTCATACAGCAAATGAAGGATGAAATAAATTCAGACATAAATTCGCTTGATAGTAGAAATATTTCTGAAACTGAACACGAGAGTAGCTCAAATGACGAACAAGAAAGTAGTTATAGCGATACCGAAGAAAACGATGACACGGAAAATATAAGTTCAGAAGAAAAAGATATGTCTACCAGTGAGGATGAGACGAACATACAATCTGAAAAGCAAGGAGCACCCCTAGTCAGAACTAGTTCGGAAGATACCGAACAATATGAAGAAGCACTTGATAATTTAGACGGTCAAATCAAAGATTTTAAAAATACTAATATTCAAATATTAGATTCAATAGCTAAAAGTTTGCAAGATGACCAACCAGTTTCAATAGAAATGAATAACCCAAAAATAACCCGGTCAGGAAAAGAAGATGCTAATAATAACTTATTTGTAGAAGTTAATTCTTTCGAAGAGATATATGCAGAATTGAATTCCACCATTGAATTAAATAACGCGTCGAATAATCAAGTCAAATTTACAAAAGAAGAAATTAATGAAACATTGCCAGATATAAGAGTAATTGCAAAAGAGGCAGTTAACATTTCATTATTTATACCCGAAGCACCAACTAAATTAGTAATTTATGAGAATGTTTACCCTATAATGAATGCTGTGTTAGAAAATATTGAGGAAGATACAACAAATAACGTTCAAAAGCTCAACGCCAATGAAGGACAGATACAAAATGAGAATGAAATTAATAATAATGGCTCAACTAATCAAATTGCAGTAACAGATGCAGAACCTATAACAGAAAATGTTCTACAACAAATAGAAAATGAAATACATATTGATATACCTGAAACGGAAAATAGAGCAAGTATTCAATCTCAGCGGGAAAATGCAACAACAAATATAATAGAGGGACCAGAAACTGCAAATGTAAATATTGGATTAGTAACAGAAAATATAGTACTCGATCATAAATTAGAAAAACAAAATACAACCGTGGAATCAAATACGGATAATTCAAATCAAAATTTAGAAATTGCAGAAAAAGCGAAAAATGTTGAAATTTTAAATCCTACCCCACCTCCTACTTATAACGTAAATATTCAAAATATTATACTCGATAATACAAGGATTGAACAAAATCAAATAAGTAGTTCTGAAGTTCCTAATAATATTTCAATTTCAAACAACAATTACCCAACAGAACCTACAGATGGAGAAGCTAAATTCATTAATGACAGCAATGAGTCTACCGTGAAATCCACTGGGGTTACTGAACCCGTTACTGCCAGCAAAAATCTTCTGAAATCCAACATACCAAAGCCTATAAGAACAATTCAAAATAATAATAAATCTAAAATTGAAAAGAATGCGCCTAAGTTTGTCGTTTCAAAGGTACCTATAAGAAGAATTTCACTTAAACAATATCCGGCGCCATCTCCTCCAAAATCCCATTTCGGTAACATTCAAAGCGGTCACGTAAAGCAATTACAAACTAGGCTTTTTAATGCCAAGCCAAAGGTAGAACCAAGTCCACCTGAAACTACAGAGATGAAACCAACAACATCCACTATGAACAAGAAAAAGCCTGCACCACCCCCGCCTCTGCCACAGCCGGCACAAAGACAATTACCGACATCACCGACAATATCACCAGTAAAAGATAAAAAAAACAGCTTCTTCCGCGAAACCTGCCGCACGGAAGATGAATGGACTGACAGTGATTCTGACGACTCACAAAGACATATTATTAGAAAATCTGCCGAAGAAGAACCAAGTACGCCATTAAGCCCTCCACCGCCTATCACGTTACGTCGAGTCTCCGGCCAGCTTATAGATTTAGCTAAAGTCCGTCTTCCTGAAGGTTCCCCTGAGGTAAGTGTAAATATACAAAAATGTACTATAGGGACATGTTTTCAATGAAACGACCCAATAATAAAACTACATTTACTGACCATATTAACTACAATTATTTACAAAAAATTGGAATTGAAATAGGGCCTATCGTTGAAACCTTTTGGTATTCGAATTATTTAATTATAATTCATATAATTGAGCATTCATGCTGGTTATTGATATAAATATAAAGATTTAAAGGACGGCCCGCCACGGGTGCCAACCGCCAAGGGGTAATAACATCTCACTTGTCTGTCCAAAGAAAATTTACAACTCACTATAATGGAAAAGCTTTGTGCTGTTTTCTTCGGTTATGATTTTCTTATCAGGGCCATGTTTACCCAATTTCTTTTTCTTAACATAGAAAATTGCACCACGTGCCAGCGCACGTTGCGTCATAACTGCTATTGAACATTTGTTTATGTACTAAATACCTTTCATACGCCGTAACAATATCACACGTTTACTTACATATTACAAAAAGAAATTCCTCCGCTGCGTCAGTCTGTCTGAACCCGATAAACTCAAAACTACCAACTGATTTCGAAGAAATTGGATCTGGAGATAGTTTGAGTTCAGAAATAGGGAAGGTATATATATACTTCCTACTTTTTATCCCGGAAAAGATCATTCACGCGGGCGGAGCCGCGTACGAAGCTGGTATTTTATAATCTGCCAATTATCGGTAAACTTGGTGTTGCTCACGACTTTGCCCGCGTGAAATGCCATGCCCGCTACAAAACTTCCTAAGACGCTCCACAAAGCCAACGCTAAACATCCATAATTTTCCATGGGACCCAATTACCAGGTTACAACATCTGCGATTCTGCGTCTGTCTGCAATTACTTCTTACTAATATCCAAACATTTTCACAAATTGTCGATAAGATTATAATACATTTTATTTATGCAGAGACAAGCCCGTATGCTACTTGCTGAAGGAGCAACCGAAAGATGGGATCAAGCTCAACTGGCAGTTGAGTTAATATCCCGAGGGACGGAGCCATCAGCAGCGTTGATGGCCGCGCTAGAATGTACTGACCTCGATGCTGCACTTGCCTATTTACACCAGGATTGCGAGCTTTGTGCATCAAGACTTCCTGAACACGAAGTAAGAATTCCTCATATAGTAATGTTCTACGACTGCTAT
The DNA here is from genome assembly GCF_014839805.1 of Manduca sexta. NCBI lineage: Eukaryota > Metazoa > Arthropoda > Insecta > Lepidoptera > Sphingidae > Manduca > Manduca sexta. Next base: position 5,763,659 of record NC_051137.1, on the reverse strand, counting down.
CTGTATAAAGCATTTAAAATAATCTGATATCGGGAGACGTAGAATAAATCAAATCTAAGAAATTACTTTTTCTGTAAAAAAAAAATACCTCTTTGCAGATGGTGTCAATGTTACGTTGCACACATCGATGCTGTCGTGAATGCGCTCGTCACTATTTCACAGTGCAAATCACAGAACGAAGCATTGCCGATTGTGTGTGCCCTTACTGCAAAGTTCCAGATTTGGAAAATCTTCCCGAGGACGCCTGGCTAGAGTATTTTGCACATTTGGATATACTTTTAAAAACATTATTAGGAACTGAAGTACACGAACTATTTCAAAGAAAGGTAGGTGTAGAGGATTTAAGACTTAGATGTAAAGGGTATTTGTCTTATCGCGTTCTATCAAAGAATACACCACACGACTAGAGCGGCTTTTTAAATCTGTTATAACATTGTCAGATTGAAAATAGTAAAATATTTTAAAAATAAACATAATGTACCATCTAAAACTTTCTAATACGTTTAGGTCCCGTAGGTGGGTTATGTGAATATTGTCTGACATTTTAGATATTCCTAAATTCTAGATTCTACAGCATTTGAACACAGCAACCATTCATACAATTACATCAATACCCATATGTACCGATAACAATATTAAATGCATATACGATTTAATTGCTACTGGTGTACATAGATTGTAATTTTTTCGTATCTATTTTATATTTCAGCTACGTGATAGAACCTTGGCTCGTGATCCAAACTTCAGATGGTGCATGGAATGCGCTTCGGGTTTCTTTGTTCATCCAAAACAAAAGAAGGTGCGATGCCCCGAGTGTCGCGCTGTGAGCTGCGCATCCTGTCGGAAACAGGTATTCAAAAATTAAACATAATAATTTATTTGTATGACTCATGTTATTTACTTGCAATAAATTTATTACTTAATAATTTTATTGTTATTGATTATAGTGGACAGCAAATCACGAAGGTTTAACATGCGATCAATATACCACTTGGTTAGAAGACAACGACCCTGAAAAATCTGTTTCCGTTATACAACAACATTTACGAGACAATGGAATTGAATGCCCTCGATGTCACTTTAAATACTCTCTATCCAGGTATATCTAATTATTAAAAAATAGATTATAATCAAAAAAAATATTAAAACTCACTTCGGTACATATGGTTAGATACATACAGATTATCATATCTAAAGTATTCATTACATAAAATAAACCTTTTCAGGGGCGGCTGTATGCACTTCACATGTACTCAATGCAAATTTGAATTTTGCTATGGATGTGGAAAACCCTTTACAATGGGAGCACGGTGTGGGCTAAGCGAATATTGTGCTAAGTTAGGACTGCATGCACACCATCCGCGAAATTGTCTATTTTATCTACGAGACAAAGAACCGCATGAATTACAAACATTGCTACAGGTACCAATAGATTTACGTAAATGATATTTTAACTTACTTATACAGAGCCACAATGATTTAACTAATATTTTTGTATCACGCTGTAGATGAACAACGTGAAATACGAAACAGAAGCAGAAGAAGGCAGCGGAGGACGATGTCCAATACAATTGCAGCGAGAAACACCGACTGGTCTTATAGACGGCACATGCGGAAGTGAAGCACCGCAGAATTATGCAGGATTATGCAAGTGCGTATTAACATGATGTACTAATAAATAACTTAAAATTGTAAACAAAATAATGCTGACGTTGTAAGGTCATGTCGACATTTTTGTACCTGCTTGTATGAAACTATATATTAATGAAACAGTAAAAAGCATGTAGATGACAAGCAGGGGGTCAGATCGGCATGTGCTTACAGGAACCATTATCTGGAGTACCTGAGCCGATTGGTGCGGCGAAACGTGGTCGACCCTCTTCCGATCCTGGGCGTGGATGATCTTGAAACTCTGGTGCGTCGTGCCGCTCTGCGACCCCCACCGCGCCCCTACGGCTCACTAGACGGCCTCTACAAGAGGGGCCTTATCGAGGTGTGTTCACGGCCCATATTCTTGCATTCTTGACAGGACTCATTACGTGGAGTACCTGGCGGGACTGGCTCGCGGGCTCGACCCTATTCCCATCATGGATGTGACCGAACTGGTTGCGGAACTTCGGCGTCGCGCACTGCCGTTACCTGAACGCGGTCCGTGGGACACCGACCCCATCTATGCAGGGATGTGCGCCGAGGTACTTAACATTGATATAAGTTAAACAAAGCAAGACAACCTCAACAAATCACGGGACCAACTTTATGACCACGGTTTAAATAGCTCTTATTTTTTACTTATAATGCATAATGTAGCATTTCTTCTACAAAAACTAATAAGAGTTAAATACAAATACCATGTAAGAATATATGATGTATACTTTCTGACATTTCTTTATTTGTTTTTTTTTTTCAGATTGTGAGAGAAAAAATACCTCTTGATTAATACGACCATTACACACTACAACTACAGCCAATGAAGGACCTCAACAAAATAGTCATAATGTGTTATTATCGAGTTCAACACATTCTCCCAAGTTTAAAATTTATTAATATAAATAATTATAATAAATACCAAATAAAATAATATTATCTTCTAGTCTTTATTTTGTCTTATTTACACTCTTAACATAGAAATCGTAGAAAACTCTACCTTCGAGCGAAATGTTCATTCATGTGGCGACTATTTCGTTGTATATAATGTCTGTTTGAATGAATGCGACTTTCGAGTGAATCTGGTAGAGAGCGAGCCTCGTTGCGCAGTAAGCCCTGGGGTCTCGGCTTGTTGTCCCCTTCGTCCGCCGCCCGTTGCTGCGCCACGCGTCGCCCGCGGTCCACTTCCCGCTCGGCACCGGCCGCCACCATCGCCGCTAATTTGGCGGCACGTTGTTCTTCACTCATGCCCTGACGTTTCGTATTTTTTGGTACATGTTTATCTCGCGAAGGTGATGCTTTTCGTCGGGAATATTCTTCACGACTCCTTGTGCGAGAGCGCCGACGCCGAGGTCGATCATAATCATTTGATTGTGGTGGAGTGCGATCTGTTCTATTTCGTTTTGTTTTACTTTTATTGTCAACTGTTTCGTCTTGACCAGAATGTCGTTTTCGACTTGTGGATTCATTATCACGGCTTCTGTGCGGAGACTCCTCTCTAGGTCGCCTTTTCTCAAACGAATCACTTTTTTTCTGATTATCAGACTGTTCTGAATCTGAAGAATGTTTCTTCTTCTTTTTGCTTTTTTTAGATTTAACATTTTTTTCTTGTTTCTTTCTTTTCTTCTTTTTCTTGGATTTCTGTTTGTATAAAATAGAAGATGATGACGATGAATCAGAATCAGAATCGTCAGAATCGAGTAAAGCAGCCAAATCAAGGCCTTTTTCAGCACCTAGAGCATTTAATTTTGCTGCTAGCACACTATCTAAATCTTTATCTTTCTTTTTATGTTTTTTTAAGTTCAAGCTTTCTTTTTTCTGGTCCTGTAATAAATTGAAATTAACATTTCAATATTAATACAAATCAAGTGGTTTAAATCATTATTTATGTCCATACAACACATAGCAAGCAACGATTATAATTAATACCAGTTTTGCTTCAGCTTCAGCTCAGTTCAGTTCAGTTTCAGCTCTAAATGTTGTTTAACATGTGATGAAATTAAATACTGTTAACAGACAAAATGTGTCTTTGATCTTCATCTGATAATCCTGTTCTAAATTTATTTATTTAATTTACATTATTTCTGTTCTATAATTGGATCTTACCCTAATGCAACATATTTCCAAACTGATATTAATTAATATTAAGTTTTTCTTGAATTAGAAACTTTTAGGCTGCAGTTACCTACCACTAATGACTATAGTAAGTACATTATACAACCAGAGAACATATAAACACACTATCACCTGTTACCAAAAACAAAATGAATACTAACTAACTGTTTTAAGATTGGTACTTAATTTAATACATTAGATGGTGAGTTGAACAAATCATTGTAGCCAGTTTAACTACTGGCAATAATAAAAATTGACATCTCATGTCTCAGCAGATGGCAGCAAGCAAATGCAGTGCAATACCAAACAATACTTTGTAATTCAAGGTAATGGTGTTTCTACTGAGTGGTTATATTGCTTATCATCAGGCGAACAGCAAGCTCATCTCATCATTCTAAGCAATATAAAATCACAACCATAGATAAAACAATAAATCCTTACTTGCTCCTTCCGTAACAGTTCAGCAATCTTACGACGTTGTAATGGGTTGTTTAACAATGCAGCTCGAGCAGCCCGCTCTCGCTCTTTAATCAACAGTAGTGGATCTTCACGGATCTTCCTCACCAAGTCTACTTGAGAATCTCCTGCTCCAACTGCTGACAACATACTGGAACCCACCACCCGACGAGCAACAGCTGGTATAGCCTCAGCTTCTAGTTTGTCTGAATAATCACTCTTTTTATCAATAGCTTTTCCAAGCAGGTATTCTTCCTGCTGTTCCTTTTTATCCGGTTTCTGTAATTGAAGTTTACGTTTTGAGCCATACAATATTGGAGAAGTACTGATTTTGGATGTTATAGATAGTTTACAGTGTAAATCCTTATTCTGTAATATGTTTAGTATAATATTTTTGATATTAAATAGTTTAAAGATGTGAAGCAAACCAAGATTTCTCATATTACACTTATTATTTTCCTTTTTAGCCAGAGAATCAATGACTGAGCTATAGCATGTGTAAAAAACAAATTTGCCAATTAATATTTCATGAAAATAGTCCAAAATAAGCACAGTGCTTAGGGTAACTTGAGAAAAAAAATGCCTAATTAACATATCATGACCAATTTAACACAAAGCAAAAAGTAACATAAATGTTAATAAATCTAAAAGAGAAACCGGTAGGAATCTGGTTATATCGACACTTGGCCACTGCTCTAGATAACTATATCCTCGTGGGTACTTTAACATTAATAACACTGTTTAACAAGAAAACAATGTGAAAGAATGGCCTGCTGCGGTATTTTATAGGTGAATAAGATTTCCAGGGATAGAATGTACTTATTCCTTGCCTAATTTCTATTACATTCCTTTAAGGTTTGAGATACATTCACAATTTATTTGATATTGCAATTGTTTAAAAGCTGAATCACTTAATATAAAGTGATACAATTGCATATTTGAGAATTTAGTCTGGTTTTTAATTTTCATTCCCAATATTTTTAATACTAATATTAGGGAAATATTATTTCTACATACATCATACATCCAGTGAAGCCGGTCGTCCATGTTCGCCGCAGCATTTTGTTTGATCATATTGTTGAGTTCTGTTCGGTCTCTCTCCTCAGCACGCTCACGTTGTAGCTCTACTATCCGCTTCTTCTCTTCGGCGGCGGCTTGCTCTGCTTTCCATACCCGCTCTTGATTCTTCATTGTGTTCGGATGCCATGATTTCTTGGAATTCTGAAGATAATTAAAATAAAGATATTTAAATGTTACAAGATCGCAGCATAATAACAATAATATGTAAGAATAACAATAATCAAATCAACTTACTAAATCACCACCCCCCATTTTAATCCTTTTATAATGTCCTGCACTCAAAAATGTTGCAGCAAGAAGTACAGAGTGAACAAAATGCTAATAATATATAAATAAACACGCGAATTCTTTGTAACTAGAATATATTGATATCATAATGCTAAAATCTGTCTGCTCTTGGTGTAATTTGTAAATGTCATATCACAGATGTCATATAATATGATAATATGTCAACGTTAATTTTTTTTAAACTAATTTTAACTCAGAATTTTAAACATATCATAAACAAAAATATTTTTTTGTTTCTGTCTGTAATATTGCTGTAAATTGTTCATTTATATAAATAAATATAAATCGCACGTGAATATAGTCGTAATTCTATGATCTTATAACAATACCTTAGGGTAACATCTAAATGACGCTAGTACCGTCTACTAGTCTGTCACTACTAGATGTCGCTAGTGCTGTGTTTCAATCTCATGCTTGTCATTGTTCTGAGATCTCAGGTTTCAATGTTATCAGTGTCATACTAATTAAACACTGACGTCTATTATACTAATTATACATTGTTCTGAGGATTATACTAGTATGTACGCAGTGTAAAGAAATAATAATTATCGTAAGATCGCATGCTTCAAAGAGATTTAATTGTAATAAGATTTTCGATATTACATTAAATTTGCAAACCAAAAATAAAGTTCCTTTATTTGGTAAAATCTAGGATGAGTCCATGGCAAAGAAAATATAACCATACGTTAAGGTAAGGGCCCCAGAAACTTACAGTAAATACCTAAGACAAATAATCTCTTTGACAAATAAACTAGCTTTTGACAGCTGTCAAAGTCATGTCATGTCAAAGTAATTTTGGTTGTTATAATTTTAATTAATAGAGTTCATTAACAATTTAAAAAAGAATATCAGCAGAAATATTTAAAGGTGTTTTAGAGCTGTATACACAATGACGTTTTACAAATATACGCGTCACAGACTAACAAAATTGCACATAAAAACAGCGCAGTATTTACTAGTCACATACCTGTACAGGCCTAGCAGCTCGCATTGATAGTTGATACTGCCCGAGTGGGCTCGAGCGTCGACCGCCCCGTCGCCATGAATGCAATTATTGGTTAAAAATAAATTAAATAGTGTATACTTATTACTAACGTTTCAAATTAAACGTTTTTTGCATTTACAGTTGGAGTATAATTTGTGCATCGTCTAAAAACATAGGAAGGCATTTTAATTATAAAAATATAAAAAGTTAATAAGCCGACTAGCCGCGACAATAGTTGGAGGTTGACTAAGTGAATGTCGGGCAATTACCTTACCAGTATTGCGCTCGAACAACGTATCTATGTAATATAAACATCTTAATGTATAAATACCTTTTTTATTTATAATAATTTTTCTTTGAATTATTTTGTTTGCTAAATAAAAATCTGATAAACGGTTGTAGGGAGCGATGTTATGACTGCAGCAGCACCAATAAAGTATGAATTTTTTTTGCGTACGTTGTTTGTTCAGTAAAAAAATGAAATTTGAAAGGCATGATTTCAGTGACTACGGTCACAAGCTTATCCATAATTTTAAGGTACATAGGTACTTATTGCTAAAATATAATAATCCGTCAACATGAACCACTAAAAAAGTATCCTTTATTTTTAGCTTGAATCTCTTACTAATGATCGCATAGTGGTTGAAATTCAACCGTCGAATTTAATATATTTTTAACGCAATATATTATACATACATATATAATAGCTACATTAATTTTTACGGTTCTGTGCAAAATTTTGGTGCAAGGTTAAAGAAATAGCTTACAGCACTCAGAGAATGAATAATTAATATCCTCATGTGAAAGATGTTCAATATAATGTATTTAACTGATTTTTGCTTTTAACGTTTTATATAAAATATTTAAGCAGTTAAGGCATGTAAATAATAAGAAAGAGAAAATTATCGATCCCGCAGAAAAATTAACAATTTATTATGCTTTTAAATGCAATAGAAGGGGTAAAGGGAAGAAACAAGATTTGCAAAACAGGCATGTGACGTAATCGGGGAATATGATGCGCGCGCGAGAAAGCTATACTTACCTAATAGCGCGATATTCCCACAACATACCAACTTTTGTGCATTGCAATATTTGAAATATAAATTGTTTCATTTCATACTCGATATTCATGCTATTTTCACAGAAGGGCTTCTTTATCGTATTAATTGATATATAGAACAATACACGAAATCAACCATAGGTAACTAAGATATTGCAGCATTTCCAAAGATTAAGACGTTAAAACATAAGCATAACTCTACGTAGGTACAAACAACATAAATATGTTAGCAAATTTTTTTTTTCTTTATTAAAGATTTGCAAGTACAGTACGATGAATGATACTTATAATTGTAGAAAAAAACCTAAGCATAGCCTGCAGAATATTTCAAGTAGTTAATAAACAGGACTAATATCGACATTTATTTAGGTGTCCAGCATTACACAAGATCCCTCTATGATCGATATTTATTGAGATTAACATTTCGTGAAAAGGTGGGTTTTTGTAACATCACAAAAATATTTATGTAGGTATATTGTTTATGTTAAACGGTTCTGCTGATCCTCAGAGGTTTCATCCTGCTAACAGTTTAAAAGACTGATAACACTGATGAAGTAAATACCCACATACTAGGTAGGTCCGGCTTACACGTACCTACATTGGTTATGTTAGTCTTATACCTACGTCTTGACACATTTGGGATTTAAAGGTAATGATTTATTAACTAAATTTTTTAAGGTATTATGTACAACAAAAATAATTTGTATGTATGTAGTTGAATAACGTCAATGGGGAATGATTATCATGTAGCACGGTGAGGGCGGTAGCGGGGGAAGCGGGGCCTGCGGGGCCGGGCGGCTCGGCTCGTGGCGCGGGTCAGTTGCGGTCGCGTTGAGGAAGGTTGAATCGAGTGCACGAGTCGAGCGGCCTCAAATACCGCGGTTCCGAACGTTCAGTGACCGTGCAGCGCGTGTCGACTCCTCCCCGCCGCGCACTCCCCTCCCTTCCTCATGCTACTCTTTTGCCTGCACCCTCTATAAGCTTAAGCAATAAACTTATTCCATAGTTTCTACATAATTTATGTATTATTATACTAATGGCAGATCGTGACCGACTGAAGATGACAGTTGTAATTAATAATCAGCAACAAAATGCATTTTTTTTGTATTAGTTTAGTATTCAATTAGAAATTATATTTTATATTTATAAATCAAGAACCATCGATATTGACTTGTGATGGTCAGATTAAAAACAGGTAATCGCTGAAGGTGAAATAAAAAGCATTCCGTATCAGTGACGATTGATAAAACATTGTTTGTAAATGATTGTAACGTCGACTGAAGAAATGATTTGAATTATATTATAAAATATGCTGCATGTTATCCCAGTCCGTACTTATTCTATTCGTAAAATTGCATAGAATTGTATTAAACAAGATCAAAATGAAATAAATTGTACTTACCTATTTAATTGTAATAAAAAAATAACACAAATCATAAACTATATTTCATTACATGGTTCCTACCTAACTAACCTTCCTCAATCCCTTTATTAACAAGATTGCTTTTAAAAGGACTGCTCTAGCTCCCCATCGCGTTAGAGATCATATTTGAAGGTCAAATACTAACTATTGCAATAATTCAAATAGATAAGTTTTCGATAAGGTATTCTAAATTCAAATCATAGTTAATTCTACAAAAACATAATTTTAAATTTATAAAAACATTTCAATTTAATTAAATTGTTGACAGAAGATTTCGCCAATTTAAAGAAGGAAAAGACGCAGAAAACTTTATAAGGTTTAATTTAAAAAAAATATTTATATTATGATAAATTATATTGGATTAAAAATTTGTGTCAGGCTGACATAACTAAGTTATAACATAAGGCGCATGCGCTAAATATCTTGGTTATCTTATATATTGGTTGTCTGTTCTCAGCAATGGCGAAGGGTCCATATTATAACCCGATTCCTACCGACTTCCCTTTACGCAGAATCTAATTATCATTAGAACGATTTGCGAACGCATTTATGCATATTACTAATTATCTATATGTTGTGTCGGGTTCTCTTTCGGAAAATTTTACTTGCCGGCACTGGTGTTCAAAGTTGAGATGAATTTTAATTACGACTCATTTCAAAAGCAACATAAAATGTGCGCAAGTGTTGTCTCACAAAGTTGTTTATGCATCGTTTGCTATTGCACGCTATCAATATAATTATGTAGGTACATACTACATCATGTAACATACAAGCTACTTCATTTTTATTCAAACATATTTTATATTAGAAGAGTTGGGCTTCTAATTTGTACTTAATAATTACTTATTACTTTGCGGTTTTTTTATATTTTTCTAGCGATTTAGGTATTAATTATAATTAAATGAAATAAATCTACTTACTTATTTTTTATTGCCCCTACATTATATTAAATGTGTGGCTTTTTTTAATTGTATGATTAAGACAATTTTTTGTTCACTAAATTTCTTGACAAGTAGGACACTTTTGCCGCCACATAAATATCTATTTTCCATGGTTGGGGTGGCTCTATGGTGTTCACTGGTCTCTTTAAACTATTATAAATTTGGGTATACCTACATACTTATACATTATATGTACTAAATATTTAGGACACAAATCAATATGAATCAATATGAAATATAAGTGATAGTATGCTGCACACATTTTAAGTAATAAGCTAATGGTTTTCAAAGGTGACAGATGTGTTTGTCCAATACCTTTGTCACGTCTGAAAATAATAGTACCAAAGATCTCTTTGTCGTTAAACAAAAATAAATAAAACGTTAGGAACTAATATAACACAAAAACCGGTCATCACTAATTTACAAAACCTGTGCAAGCTAGGTAAAGCAAAGGCCTTTACCTCTATATTATCTATATACCTTGAGTAACTTATAAATTTCGTAATATTCAAACTTTTATTTTAATATTCAATTTTGTTTGAACGCGAATGTTTACATTTCATATTATTATCAAGCAATCGTTGATCAATACGCAATATAGTTACATATCTGGAGTCTGGACATTTCCGGAATAAAAAAATATATGTATTATTGTACAATAGATACATTGCATGTATCTATATAATATTTTTTTATTTTAATTATTAAGTATGTAGTGTAGTATATATTCTGATATCTCTTTCTTTTTAAGAACAAAAATCACCTTTGTTATAACACTAGCATTACAAATTTCTTGTTAAATAAATATCACAATCTATGAAGCTATACTTAAATAACCAAAATTTCGAGTATATATTCTAAATAAATTTAACTTTTTTCAAAATGTTTGTTATAATTAAAATCCTAGTTCTTTTTATGTGTATTAAATAGACAAATAAAATATAAGAATCGTTCATAAAGGTTATTTATAGTGAGAAGATTAAAAAGTAAAAAAAACGTATAATCACCTATAACTTGTAATAATTAAGTATTTTGTTGTTTATGTCCTCCTATTACAGAGCAGGTTTTACATTTTGCCTTGTCATCACATGCCTAATTTTGATTATTGCTATCGAGGGGAATTATTAAATATCCTTTATATAATTTAAAATATCATTTCAATTTACAAAAATGAAAAAGTTACTTAATACAAGTGGCGTGCATTCGTATACACTATGAATTATTTACCTAATGAATTCGAGGTGATGTTTAATTCAACGCTAAAGTTGACACGTGGATAACATTTTGGCGGTCGTTTAATATAAATTCATTAACTTTTTTTTTAATGTAATAAACGCCTCCACATTTTAAACGTAGGTTAATGAAATTTATTCTGCAATATTTAAAACAATAAAGTCTAAATTCCGATTTATATCTTAGGATAGCAAATATTTGGTATGGTGGGTAAAATTCAGCATTCTGAAAACCTCAAATAATATGTTTACTCTTAGATGCAGTCTCCTAAAAATATCGAATATGTTCAATACATATTCGATATTTTAAGTTTAGTTTAAGTAAGTATATAGCTTATTTTTGTTTAAAATTAAAAGAAATGTAGTAGTTACGACAGTTATTTACCTACCTACGATCCAGATTTCCCTAAAAAAACGTTTAGTATCGTGGTGGACGTGTGATAAATAGATCTACCTTCTGGAGGAGGTTACTTAAAACATGTATTACAAAAATGCAGGATCTAAAAATAAATTGTACGAAATTAATATTATGTATATGGAAAACAAATACAATTGATACGGAAATATGCAAATAAATACTTACTTAAATATTCAATGATATATTATACATAAATATTTGTTTATTATTATATCCTATGTTTGTATTTTAAAATTTAAATTACTTAATTTAAGCAACAACGATACCGTATGTTTAACATGCTATGACCGAATTTAACATGTAGATTTAATGCCTTGCAACATTTACCGTGCCAAATATACATACATAAATGGTGATAATTTTATGCGTGTGACATAACACGAATAAAATATACATAGGTAGTACACTAGTACCTCAAGACTCATAATAACATAGGTAGACTTGAAAAATATGTTTATTAGTTAGATAAAAAGATAACGTTATTTTTTAAAGGTAACTCCTAATTTTATTATATTTACCCCTATTAATCGTACAATCAATATTAAAGACCTACATATTAAATTTTTTCTTCGTAGATATACCTACTGCAATGCTTGATTTAGTTCATCTGGGTCGGTAAGTTTGTCAACATAGGCCTACGTAATTGATAAAATATTTAAAACAATTACATGGATTCAGAAAACACACCTATCTCAGTTGTTTTATGTTGCCCTAGACAGATAAATACAAACGGCCAGGCGGTGTGCGCGGGGCAAGGGGCGCAACACTCGAGCTACGCACGCGCGCTCGTCGAGAGTTCACACGCGCGCTTCGAAACCGCAGTGGGCCTCCACGTGGTTCCCCCCTCGACCCGCGCCCGGCCATCGCCCGCACGGGTCGTAGTCGTACATTCCAAGCAACCTTCAACAAACGCGCCGCGCACCGTCTATCGTGTTGTGTATATAATACACGTTCATACACACATATTACCTATAGGTACATATTACGTATACACGCTACGGAGTATACACTTACACATGCTACAATGGTGTTCTATGATCTATGTAAAAGCATTACCTGCCAATTGCCATATTAGTAGGTAGGTATAATGTACAGTAAAATTCGCTGTTTCGTTGGCTTAGCTATCTCCGAAGAGGTAAGCAGAGAAGCAAGAATTGCACCTACGTAAATAAGTAACATTGATCGGCCGAATATATTTTTCTAGGGCAGTGTTACCAACTCTACAGGTTTAACCGTGATATACAATTTTTTGAAATAATTTTCATTTTTTATTTTAAGCTTACAAATCTACCGATTTTCATTGAAGATACTAGCGCTGTCTATTTTCTTTGCTTGTCGTCCATATATTAACTCAGTAGCAGCAAAACCTACAACTACCGAACTGGCCTACGTTACGAGTATGTCACCTACAAATGACCGTTTCAAAAGAAATATAAATGATGAAATGTGCATGTATGATTTTGATCAAAATCGAGAGATGGTAAATCAAGAAGATTTAGAAATACAAAACAAGAAGATAGCACTCAATATTTAATATATTATATTGTTACATGTATTTTATTTCGTGGTTTATATGGGCAGTGACGGATCTAAATGAAACGAGGCCCCGGATGGAGAAAAAAAGTTCCGCGGTTTTAACACTTTCGGCGGTAGATCGTAAAAAAATCACGGCACGAGGCCCTTGTAAACGCGAGGCCTCGGGCGGTTGCCCCAAAGGCCGCCTCTGGTTGTAGGTACTCACATGCTTAATTTTTTTTACAATTTATTTCGTTAATTGGATTAAAAATAGATTTTTGGTTTATAATTCCGTTTCGATGTTGTATGCTATGTTTTATTAATTACCTACTACTATTAAAAATATGAAACAAGAAAATACTGAGAGTTCCTGTTGTTTAAATCTATGTCGACGCTTGAAAGGCAATCATATCGACAAATATACCGAAAATGTATTCTATAAATATTTAGAATCGCCATATTTTTCGGCATCATTTGATCTAGGTTTTGTAGTTTCAATTTTAATATCATTAGGCTATATCTTTATAAAATAAAAAGTGTAAGTAATTGTTATAAATTTTCATATTAAAATCGAAATTTTAAATCACTCTACTCAAAAATTTACTGATTGTCTCTTAGATATTATTGCCTATCAAGCGTCGATGTATATTTACAATTTTCTACAGTTATTTAAAAGCATTTGTAGTTTTATCACAGGACGGGGGTGGCAATACTGTACTAGGGGAGGCTAGGCTAATGCGGCACCGAGCATAATTTAAACTACCATCGCGTCGCCGGCACATGCGTTTTAAGTGGTCGGCCTGAGCATCGAATTCAGGACATTACCAACTTATACTCTAAGCACGGTGCCTTGAGATCAATGAGATCATTAGATAAGGTACTTACCTACGCTGCACTTGCGCGTGTAACGGGATAAAACCTCGGGCAGAGCGAGAACGTGGCGAGGATTGTTTAACAGAAATGTGCTCTTGTAACATATATTCAGCGAAGGTAACAAACATTGTAATTTATAGATATGTTTATGTGTAGGTAAATATTTGCGTTCAAAATGTTTCTCTATTGAATTTCGATCATATTCATATTCATAATTCATAATAATTTTTCATGTGCCGTCTAAGAGACCAACACGCCCGTATCGTTCGTGTTACCTTTAACGTGTACCTATGTAATTAACGTACACAACTATTTAAAAAATTGTCCTAGTTATCCAAAAATCCGTCTACCCAAAGATCCTTAAAAACTATTGACCCTGACAAATGCCTAGGATGTCAGTATGAATACAGTTTTACAGAGTACAAATAGGTAGTGAACCTAGATTTAAATAATTTTAGTAAGTATTATATACTTATTTACTGATTATTTTATAAGTATATGTACACTTATAAGTTAACGATATTTAAATCTACAATTTAAATCTCCTCTAATACTGTTATAATAATTTGTATGCTTCATTATTTTATTTAATTATTAAAATAATGAAGGTACATAGGTACATACAGTAGCCATTTACACATTAATAAAATGAATTCTCAATAAGTAATTAAAGTAACTTCCAACTGTATATAATCTAAGCTAATAATAATAATATACACATTAAATAATCGAAGATAAACACACACAGCCCTTTTATCCCCAGAGAGGCAGACAGAATCGCCACTAGTGCATCGACTTTTCGCCTTTTGTATTCTTCTCTGTTCTGTCTAAGGAGCCTATATAAAGCACAATTTCCAGACTCTGGAGTTTTTATGAGTTTATGGTTGTTAAATTTAAAATTATAGGGTTTATGGAATAGTTACAGGTGCTGAATTTAAACAATAAATACCCTATATTAATATAGTCATTTTAATTTTTAATAATGTAATTGTGTCATTATGTGTAAAAAATAAACTTTGAACTTTAATGTATATGTAACATAAATAAACAAATAGCTACCTATATACAATCCAATAATAAATAAATGACTACAGAAGGGGGTGATGAAGGAGGCGGGCGGTACGGTAGATCATCGGTGTGAGTAGATCCGAGACTCAGTGTTTCCTGCTCGCTCAGTTTGCGCGTTTCGCAACCGAACGAATTCGGGCGAGCGTCATTCGGCCGTAGACTGTCGGCTGAGAAAGTGTACTTTGTTACGGACGCGCTCTGTCTGCATCGTTCACAACCTACACCAACATCGAATCCGTTGGACCTCGCTTAAAATCATCGTCATTGTATAACATGATAGGTAAGACAGATTGTTTATTGAACGCATTTTATCGATAATCCACATTATAATCAATGTTACGTTTTTATTTTAATATGTTGTCAATATAATGTAGTTTTACTTTATAAAATATAATATTTATCTGTATAAGTTTTTATGTCACAGTAAATTTTATGTGAATTAAAAGCAGTTACAAGCTTAAGGGAGGGGGTGATTTTATATATAATATGGAAATTAATTTTAACGGATATTGTAACTTTTATATTTTAAAGTGGGAACTGAGAGCTAATGGAAAATCAACGCAACGTATACAAAATAAAGGAGGTTTTCCTTTACTTATCGAGAATTGCGAACACAAATTCTATTTAATATTAATATTCCTTGTATAGAAAATTTCAGTTCCTAGGTACAGAAAAAAAACAAGTAGATATTTGCCTAAAAATGTATATGTGTTTATTTTTAATATAAGTACATAATAATATAATTTCACTCTCGTTTTTGTTCTTGTCTTAATATAGTGAGTAGTTTGTATTGCACGTAATTCACAAACGTATTATCCTTCTTTGCATTATTTTGCATGCTAAAAGTATTTCCTTTACCTATAAAGACAAGTAAAAATACACGAGGAGCTGCGTGAGGGGCGGGTACGGTGCGGACATTGGGGTCGGCGGCCCAAACACGTGGAGGCCTCCACCGCGGTTTCGACGCGATAAAGCCGCGGTGCTGGCCTCCACGTGTTGTCAGAGGACATTCACTCCGCTTGTGCCTCGCTCTCCTCTCGCCGCACCTACCCCTTTGTGGCCGTGTTATGTCGGTGCATCCTGATATTCCTGATCGTTGCATGCCATACACAACAGACACTGTACTGCGAACGGTCGTCGCGTTTTAAACCGAACGCGCATAATAACATTTGGCCATCTGCTATAATGGAATCTTTATCAACATTTCAAGTGAACCAATATCGTTCTACAGGCGAGGAGGAACGCGTACATCAATGCGGGGAATGCGGCTTGACGCTTTCCACTCGGAGCGCGCTCACCGCTCACGCCCGCTCTCACCGTGTCACCGCTGATGCCCACCGTTGCGACGTCTGCCACAAGACGTTCGCGGTGCCCGCCAGGCTGGTGCGCCACTACCGCACCCACACCGGCGAGCGGCCCTTCGAGTGCGAATATTGCCATAAGATGTTCAGCGTCAAGGAGAACTTGCAGGTGCATCGGCGCATTCATACCAAAGAACGTCCTTACCGATGCGGTGTGTGTGACGCGGCCTTCGAGCACTCCGGCAAGCTTCATCGCCATGCTCGCATCCACACGGGAGAGCGACCGCACGCATGCCCGCACTGCCACAAGACATTTATTCAGTCCGGACAACTCGTGATACACCTTAGGACGCACACTGGCGAAAAACCCTATCGCTGCCCGGCGCCAGGCTGCGGTAAGGGGTTCACTTGTTCGAAACAATTAAAGGTTCACTCCCGCACTCACACCGGAGAACGCCCATACACCTGCGACATCTGCCTTCGAGACTTTGGCTACAATCACGTTTTAAAACTGCATCGTTTCCAACATTATGGGGAACGTTGCTACCGTTGCACGGTATGTGATGGAACATTTAATACCAAAAAGCAAATGGAAGCTCACATATACAAGGAACACGGCGCAGACACTCCACGTGCGCAGTCCATGCAGTCTACGGCGCCTATAGTAGTGAATGGAAATGTGATGTGTGATTTGGTTGAAGCAGCACTACAGCAACTTCCACCGACGCCCCCCAGCTCACCGCCGTCTCCTCAGTGCCAGACCGTGCCGGCTCCCGCCTCGGTGGCGGCCTCGCCACCATCGCAGTCGCCGATGCAACCACCCACGCCGCCCCCGGCAACTGCTACCTTACAGTATATCCTGGCGCCGTCGTCGCTGCCACCGAGAAAAAGAAAACTCATTCCTCAGGCTGAGGTAGAGGCCCCGCCAGTTGTACGGCACACTTCTGTTATACAATTCGCGCCGGCAGCCGCCGATTCATAGTAATCCTTTCCCATTATTGTAATACTTAGAAAATCTTAGACTTAGAATTACATTTTTAAGATGCGTTTTCTACTTGAAGGCTGTTTTAATGACTAGCTTGCATGAGATTGTAGTGCTTGTTTAGATGATAGTTGTAAACCTGTAATACTTGATCTGGAAAAAACTACTTTACTTAAACATGTAACGGGAATATGATAACCAAAATAATGTGTACAAGTGTATTTGTAGTTAATAAGAATTGAAAAGACTAATTAAAGAGCTGTCTGAATGCATTAGTGCCGTTAATATTGTAAGATTTAAATTAAGTTTTGTATTTATCTTAATTAGAAATATGTTATAAGCTTATCAACCTAAGTAAAATATATCATTCGTGAATAGTTTATTTGTTGATTTATTTCATTCAATCAGCAATCAGGGCCCAATAAAATGAAATATTATGTACCTATGTCTGATCATATAAGTATATCAGGCAAATCCTCATAAATTAATATTACAATTCAAAAATTAAAATTAAAAGCAATTCACTAATTTAACAGGGCTCCAATAAATATCGTAAATTATTATAATTGTATAGGAAATATTCTCAGCTGTTATATAGATCAGCGATCTGTATAAATATGTACTGATATTATATTTTTATTATCTTGTTATTTATAAAAAATCGACATAATGTGGGTCAGATTTGCGCACCGAGGTTTCAATAGATAGTTAGTAGTTACTTATAAATGCATATCTGCAATCAGAATTCTAGGGTTAAAGATTGCTATACAACAATTTTGCACCCTTGCGACGATTACTCAATCTATCGTGAAATAGCAAAGCACCTTTGTAAAATAAATAAGAAAATGCTTCATCTTCTGCTCGGTAGATGGCACTAATTTATATCATTGTCATTTCTAAAGACATCGACAATTTGCTAATTAATTTGTATCTGCATTTAACCGCTTTAAATAGACACTGTCGAATTCTGTTCTGACCGATTCAGAGGACGAGATCACTCTGGCTGTTCGCTGTGAAAACGAGTTCTTAACACTCACACACTCCACAAGACGACGAAGTTCCGTCTTCGCCGCCGAGAACCTCGCCGCGTTCCTAGTCCCCCACAATCTTTCTAATAATTCCGGCCCGCATGCCAACGAATACGGAAACGGATAAACTGTTTAGTACGCATCTCATAATCGCTGATGTCTCCGTGCTCTCCCGATAGCCACCCGTTAATGGGTTGCCCTCAGCATGGCCATTTAATTTTTCAAGGGTTGTGAACGCCTAAAAGCGCTCTCCCGAAAGTCTAGTGTGTTTGTATAAGCCTACCATTGTTGGTCTACTAAACATATAAGTATATTAGGTCATAAAAAAAATAAAAAAAAAGTATGTATGTGAATATTTCTAAGATTTTCGTAAAATAAATTTCAATTACCTAAAGCTAAAAATAAATAACCATTTTTATGTCGAGTGTATAATTTAATAGCAAATAAAACAAATTTGATTAAGTCAATTAAATTCTTATTAAAAGATATTATATTATTCAAATAATAATAATCTGGTTTTCTTGGCTCTGTTTGTACGAAACGAACATAGCTTTTGTGAACGAAAGTACTTATTGGCGGAAATCTCTAATGTTAAAAACATATATGAATATGCAAATTGAATGTTTTATTTGGTAAATAGGTACATCAGTGGTATTACGATAGAGTTCGCAATTTGAAATGGAGAAATTATGGACGGCACTGCAGTTCATTTGTGTTAAGTACTATTTTTTTATTTCATCTTTAATATGAATAAAACATTGAGATAAACTATACTGCGATAAAATACAAAAAAAAAAGTTTTATTTCTATAAATAACATTCGTGTAAACATAAGAAAGCATGAGGAATAAAATGAAAATGTTCTTGGATAATTTTAGAAATTTAGATAAATTATAAAGGGTGCCATTGTCGTGAAAACTTTACTATTCTTAAACAGTGAAATGATGATGTGAGAATCGTTTTGTGCTATCGATATATTTATTCAATAAAAAGTTATCCATACCTAGAAAAACATAATTGATCGCAACATCGAACAATAACTAAAGCCATAGAAACCATGCAAAAATATTGATACCTTAAAGCTTGAATATGGTGACGGAAAGAGATACATACTGATTCATGCATTCGAAATTTACAAAGTTGTATCGATCATATAAGTCTTACGATCGACTTTTAAACAAAAACAATTAACAAATCGCTAAAAATGGCGGGTTCAAGATATTGTTCAACACATTTTTATGAAATAAATTAACATAAAGATAAAAAGACAAAAAATAACATAGTTTTTTTTATGGCATATTCAAGTTAGGAATAACACAGTTGGAATCCCCTGAATCAGTTTCAGGTAAAAATTATTTGAGTTTCAGCTTTTGATTGAACATAAATTAATCTTTCGAAGTGAAAATGTCACAAACAAATTTTAATGCGATTATCTTTTTTCAGTATTCAAATTTACACTGAAATGAGATGAATAAGTACAGACATTTTATAAGACATTGTCTTTCCAGAATCTGAAACAAAATATATAAGTAATGCCGGTGCCATACAGACAAATATTTGAACAAAGACTTTGCCACACATTTGAACACAGTTACAGACACTGAACGTATTTAAATTTTTATGGCTTTTACTTTTAGGTTCCCATATAATCGGTTCTCCTTCAAGTAACTCGATAACTTTGAAAGCTTGGATGTGTGGTCGAAAAACCAATACCGAATGGCAAATACGCAAACATTTAGACAAACTTTGCACAAATACTCAAATACCCGTGCCACACATGAGTTCAAACAAGTGTTCAATTATTTTTGCTATGTGTGGCGCCGCCCCGGCATAAGGTTCTTAACATTATCGATAACTACAATTTGACACATCTCTATGACAATTAAAATCATTTGTAAATTTTGAATTATACTTAATACAATGAAATAGTCCAAACATTCTGTGAAAACTATACTTAGTTGATGTAATTTAAAAGCATATTCTGAAGGTACAATTATCTTATGTTTAGGAAAAAAATGCAAATTCTGCTGGAAAACTCTCATGTGAATGCAAGTCTAATGTGAGCTAATACAAACCAGTGCCATCTACCGCGCAAATGTGGCAGTATTTCGTAATCAGTTTTAGATAGATTATTTGCTTCATCATGGTAGATTGAGTAACCATCGTGTGAGTGCAAAATTTTTGTATGACAAATATTCATTCTATAATATTATAATCTTAACGAATGCTTTTTAGGCCCTAATTTCCATATTTATATGAATATTCAGTGCTCCTACTATGCTTCAACATGATGTAAATTTAGAGGAAGTACGTAGATACTAACTCAAAAAAATAAATAAGATGAATGGTTTTTTTTTGAGTCTTAAAATTTTCAGTGATAAATTTAAACGAGCAATCGATCGATATTCGAAATCGGAATAATTTTCAACTAGCAATAAACGCTTGAATAAAATAAATTACTTAGATCGTCCATAAGGTCGAGTTTCGCGAGTTTCTCCGTTACGTCATGTTAGCTGGCTAACAAACGAGCTCGAAGACGTGAGATGCGCTATTTTATTGGTGACGTGAAAATTACCCAAACAAAATGGTAAATATTATTATTAATCCGATAAATAATTTAAGAGCTTGATCCTCATTATTTTTGATTTATTATAAAATTTTTCAAATATTTTTGTTCTTTTAATTGAATCGATTTGTACATAAATCGAATCCACTCTCTAGTTGAAAGCGGCCATTGTTGTAAACAATATTTTTGATCGGTGTCAGTTGTCAAGAAAAGCCGAAACTGAAATTGGAACTCCAATATTTGTATAGATATCTAAAAATTACTTGATAATCACAGCAACAAAATGGTAAGTGTCGTATTTTGATTACGAATATGATTGTGTTAATTACTTTTTTGTTAATATTTATTGGCTTGTTGAAAAATAAAGACCGCCAAACTAAAAAAACGCCGAGTATATTTGTCTTAAACTGTTGGGATTAGAATGTATATAACATGAAAATAATCTATAACATGTTTGTTTACAGACGATCGGAAAAAACAATAAGATGCAACAACATATAAACTACAGAGTCAGAGTAATTTTACAAGACTCTCGTACATTTATTGGAACGTTTAAAGCCTTCGATAAACATATGAATTTGATATTAGGAGACTGCGAAGAATTCAGGAAAATTAAGTCTAAAAGCAGTAAAACTGCAGACAGAGAAGAGAAAAGGACTTTAGGATTTGTTTTACTTCGCGGGGAAAATATTGTGTCATTAACTATAGAAGGTCCGCCTCCTCCCGAAGAGGGCCTACCTCGCGTGCCACTGCCCGGAGCAATGGGCGGTCCTGGCGGTGGTAGGGCAGCTGGTCGCGGCGCTGGACCGTCAGGAGCGCCACCAGGCCTTCAAGGACCTGCTCGGGGTGTTGGGGGTCCTTCACAACAACATATGGCCCCAGGATCACGAGGACAACTCTCTGCGCCACCACAAATGCGTGGCGGCCCCATGATGGGAGGCCCACCACCAGGAATGATGGGAGCGCCTCCTGGTATGGGTCGTGGTGGACCAGGAAGTCGGGGACCCCCTGGGATGCGACGCTATTAGTGTACTTAGAAGTAAATTTAGGAAATAAGTGTAAAATAATTCATTGCAAGCAGTGTTTACAATGCATATTATTCAAAAGAATAACATCAGTGTTGGAGTAAACACAAATGCAATCAAGTAACAAAAAATGCATTGTACAAGCATTGTAACTTAGAAGGTAATTAATTGCCAAATATGTGTATTTTTTCCAATAATTTAAGGAAACATGGAAAAAAATTCAAGTGATTACATTAAAGAAGTGATTACAATTGGTTTTTATTTATGTTGATTAATAAGTTTATTATTCATTATATTCAATTCTGCAAAACTAGGTAGTTATAGTGGAGACTCGATTATCCAGTCAATTATACACATACACAAATATCCAAATTGTCAACAGAAGATAATGCTTTGCATGAAAATCAGAGTCCTTAACTAATTTTGTAAATTATTTTAATAATAAACTATGTTATCCTTGAAATTATCTTGAAGATTGTTATACTAATAGATAGTGCAAAAAATTGCTTTGCTCAAATAACTATAATTTAATTATTCAAATGCTTCACAACATCAAACAAAAAAATATGTAACTAGTCTTTTGATAGGAAGCAATTGCACTTTTGGAACTTTTGCACACTGGAAACTACTTTCAGAAATACAATCTTACTAAGCATTAAGCCTTATGTAGAGAAACCAATTCTTGCCAGCAATAATTGTCTTTTGAATATCCGTCAAGACTGTATATGCCATCATGGCGAGACTTGCCTTGCCATTATGCATGTTCAGATGTAGTGACAATTTTAAGTAAATTCATATAATTATGTACGATCAATAATTAATTCATTTGCATTAGCCTTTTGCATGCTGTTCTGTGCTAGTCAGACATGTTCTATCACATATTCCATAAGATATCGATGTAGGTTATAGGCCTTTGCTACATCATAGAATAAGTAATATGTTAAGCAAGATGCCACATTTCACCACCCTTGATGGTCTGTTAATTCTTATGCTAGGTGCGTACAATGTCTGAAATATTTTTGAAAGTTCAGTGTTCTTAACTGACCTGACTAACTCCTGCCTTGTGTATCTATTACCTTGCAACTATGACCATTATTTGTAAATTTCTGATAATTCTAGGTGCAATAAATATGATGGTGTTCATAGGAATGGTGTTGTGATGAATTGACATCAATAGTATTTTTGAATAGTATTTTTTATGACAAGGTAGGCAAACAAGCAGGTGTGTTACCTAATAGTAATTAGCCTTATTGAGATGAACATCCATTATGCTCAAAGAATGGGATATCCCATCATAAAGAAATGGTGATGGAGAAAGCAAAAACAATTTATTTTGGTTCAACCTAAATGTCTCACTGCCATTTCATAGTTTGCATATAGGCCCTTTTGTGATACAACCATAGTAGCCATGCAGCAAGATACACACATAAAACTGTAATAATATGATATTATTGTAAGTCATACCATGACAACTGAAGACACCTGTAGAAATATTGGAATTTCTTAAAACAATTACTTATTGGCTATCTTAAAAGTATAGTTTAGCCATGCTGATAATGTTCTTGTTCCACATAAACATTTATGGCAATACAAACAAATTACCCCAACATAAATCAAAACATCTGTTATGTAGCTGAGTATATTGTAATTTTAAGGTATGCTAATAATCGTGGGTGGCATAGTCTGTTCAGACAAAACGATGTGGCGCTACACCCAAAAAGCGCACCAGGTGAGCTGGGGCATACCTACGTACAAAGTGTATTTCTTTGTAGGACGCTGTAATAGCACGAAGGCCACTAACTATGGCGCAGTTTCAGTATAGTCGATTTATTGCTTTTACCATTAGGCTGTGAAATTGCAATGATGTCCTGGATTTGTCTGTCAGCTGTGTGAGAGTCAAGAACTCAAGACTGCCTCGACGGAGTAATCGTATCGTGTACGCGGTAAGACTACCGTTCTGAGGTCTCGGGTTCGAGTCCCGGGCTGTGCAAAATGCGCGTCGCTTATTACATCATGGGACAAAATACACATGGGGAAAAGTTTATACACTAGTTGCGCCTCTGTCTACACCATCGGGGATAAATGAATGGCCCTCAGGCCTTTAGCATGTAGTACTAGTACTTACTGTGTATGTCTTTTTTATCATACTCACGACGGTTATAAAAGAATTTACATTTCGTTTTTAAATAGGTAAGTATACTTATCTATTCTTTCATCTGGTTCGTTAATTTATATACAGACGAGACTGCTCGCGGCTCCGCCCGGCTGAAAATCCTTTTCCAGAATAAATGACCCACTGTGTAAAGAAACAAATCGACGCTTGAAAGGCAATCATATCTAAGCGACAAATATACCGAAAATGTATTCTATAAAAATTTAGTATCGCCATATTTTTCTGCGTCATTTGATCTAGGTTTTGTGGGATAAGTTTATATCATTGGGGTATATTTTTTTATAAAATAAAAAGTTTAATTGTTATGAATTTTCATATTAAAACCGAAACTTTAAATCACTCTACTCAAAAATTTACTGATTGTCGCTTAGATATTATTGCCTTTCAAGCGTCGAAATGCATGTACTATAGTGCACAAATATTTACTACAATTTTTATTCCGGAGATTGCTCCGGGGTAAAAAATAATCTTGGTCCTTTTTTATAGATTAATCATGGGTACTACGTGCCAAATTTCAAAATCGTTTTAGTGGTTTAGCCGTACAATCGAAACAGACACACAAATTTACTTTGGGATTTATAATGGTATAAATGTTTTCTCAAAATAATTTTCATCATCATCAGCCGCAGGATGTCCACTGCTAAACGTGGACCTCCCCCAGAGTTTTCCAGATTGAACTATTGAAAGCGGCCAGCATCCAGCGACCTCCTGCGACTTTTATGAGGTCATCTGTCCACCTCGTGGATGGACGTTCGTAGCCTCCATTCCAGAACCTTCTTATAAAATAATTTTAGACATTCAAATAAATAATGTTTTATTTAAGTATTTTTACCATGACTGTTTCATCTTAAACAACCATGTTTTGGGACAATATCTTATTGTATCTAATGGCAGTAACCGCAGGATGGATGGCACCGCTTGCCGTCGACACCACAGCGACACCCGGCGCTGGTGTCGCCGCGGCCTGCTGGACCCCACCTGCGGCCACGCGTCACCCAGCAGATCTCGGTCTTACAAGCAGAACATTTCACCCAATCGCAGCCCCACATTTTTGTGATGATGGCTTTACATTCTGGGCATTCGAGTGCTTCCCCTTTGTTGATTAGATTGGTAAGTAAGGCTCGAGTGCTGTCATCGGATTTATTTGAATTTGGATTCGATACAGCTTGAAGCTTAGATCGATATTTATCGCAGGTTTCTCCCTCGTGTATAGCCTAGAAATAAAATTAATTTTGTCTATATTAGGTTTTTATAAATAAAGTGTAGCCGATAGCTGGGAACCGCTTTACTGAAAGCAATCATCTGATTAGGTACCAAATTCTTTATTTTGTGTAATAGTTTTATTTAAGAATAGTAAAGACTACCTTTTAAAATTATTTAGAAAGTGGGCTAGAATAACAGTGAAAATTAAACAATAAAGTACTTATAGTAACTACTAAGATTCATAAAAGAATAATATTTAATCCACTAAAATCATCTGCTCAACTTCCTTCTTATTTAGTCAATCTAAGCCGTTGACGATTGCGCACAGAAACTCAGCTCCTCGTTTTGTAAAAATGCGTGTGGGTCGCAATTTGAGCAATGTGCGCGCGTTCGGCTGGCATTGGCGCGTAAATAAATGATAGGCTATTGTAGAACTGTGGCGTTCGCAACATCTACATAAATATTATAATGTAACGTTTTGGTAATATTTTAATGAAGAAACATGTTTTATTTAATTTAAGCCGATTTTCTAGCAATGTTACCTCGTTTCTTGAGGAAAAAAAATCCGGGATATTAGCCGAGACCCTCCCCCCTTTCCCCACAGTAAGATTAGATAAGATTTGGCTCGATTTCCTCCGCTCCCTAAGCGTCTCTCGTAATTAATGGACGCTCCCTAATATTCAGATTTGCCCAGTGGGTAATACTGTAAAGGTTGGTAGCGATCGGGCCACTAGAAGTTACTTCGGTTTAGATAATTAGTGTTATTTTATATTAATTTACCTGACATGGCACACAATTGCTGTGTTTGCATACAGGACAAAGAAATCTTCGAACACCAGGATCGCACAGAGCCCAGCCAGTGCAGTCTCTAGTGCGGCAATGGAATGCGTTTCGCGTGCCACTTTCAGCCGCAGCTAAACCACGTGCTAACCATTTCTCGTATTCTTCTGGCGACACGAGTCCGCGAATTTCTCGTTCTTGTAATACTCCGCTGCAACCCATAGCTGGACAAGATATATCTGGCTCTTCGCTATGCTTTACGACATCCGCTAAACAATCTTTGCAGAACATATGAACACATTCGCGCAATACTACGCCACTTCCCGCTTTGCATTCTTCTATACAAACACCACATTCGAAAACTTCAGCATTAGGTACTAAAGCTTGTTGTTCCAATTGTACTAACTCTTTATAGACGTTATTTCCTGTGTTATTATCTGCATTTGCGACGTTTGGTGTTTTTGTATTAATTCGAGATATGCCTACCGCATGAGGGTCTGAAAATTAAAAATCATTTATGTAAGTACTTACATGAATAGTTAAGACCATTTTATTATATCTGTAATCGAAATTCCTATCTAACTATTTTTATACAATTCGGTAGGCTAGTTGAGCGTGGAACGGACTATCGAGACGAATGTCCGCAGGTTCAAATCACCTTATTTATAATTCTTAAGAAAGATGTGACGGGAATCAATAAAGTTAAAACATACGGACTAGTAATGCTAGTAGATAACAGCTGATATTAGTACCTAGTTATTTAGAAAATACACTGCATTATTTGAGTGCCTAGGTACATCAGATACCACTGATCCTATATTATACACACCTGTTTCCACGAGACAGAGATAAAATGGGGCATTAAATTCAGATCCTGCAAGTGAGAGGAGAGCGGTGTTATCATCAGTACAAAGGGTGCGACCGACAATCCAGCGTTGTAAATGTGAGGGAAGACCAAGTGCAGCCTCAGCTTGTCGCCTTAAGTCCCCAACAACAGCTTGACGTTGAATTTTTAATTTAATCGGACCTCTAGTAGCTTCCTTATCTTCAATCCACACGGATATTCTGAAACATTAAGACAAGAAAATAAAATTTCAATTTAAAGTTTAACTTTAACTAATTAATTAACGTAATATTTTATTATTTCATGTCGATATGACATTATTATTATATAAAATATTTAACTGAATTTCAATACGAGACGATCAATTAATAAAGGTCATGACTTCGTATAAACTTAGAGAGCAATTTCACCCACATCTAACTTTAGGAAGCCGCGATAGCCTAGTTAGTTGTGGAACGGATTGCCGAAACGAATGTCAGCAGGTTCAAATGCCAAGGGCACACACCTCAAATTTCAAAAAAATATGTGAGTATTCTTTGTGAATTATCGTTTGCTTTAAAGGTGAAGAAAACATCGTGAGGAAACCTGCATACCTGAGAAATTCTCTATAGGAATTTTAGAGGGTGTGTGAAGTCTACCAATCCGCTCTAGGCCAGCGTGGTGGACTAAGACCTAATCCCTCTCAGTGAGTAGAGGAGGCCCGTGCCCAACAGTGGGACAGTATATAATACAGGGCTGATATTAGTATTATTATTATATAACTTTAGGCTTCATATCTTACAGTTATTAAGTACTAGAGACGTATTCAATTGTTTATGGATCACTCAAATATTAATTTTTGTTAATGTGAAAATTTAACCCGCGGCTTCGCGCTTCTCACCTGGTTCATCACCCGCTGCGCTATACAGGCTTACAAATACAATGATCATAACAAAGTGAAAACCACAATATTATCTTTACATATTATAAAACAAAGTCTCCCGCTGCGTCGGTCTGTCTGAACGCGTTAAACTCATAAACTACCGAACGCATAGCGATAAAATATTTTGCTATGAGATAGTTTAAGACCCTGGGAAGGATATAGGTTACTTTAAATATATCATGTAATAATCCAAACCTCGTGCGAAAGCTAGGTATTTATAACTTTAGATCACTTGCATATACCTAATAAACTTAGAAAAGCCGTAATACTTACGAAACATCCGTATTTCCTTTATCTTGTGGTGGCAAAACTTCAAACTGTGAGACATTCTGAGAAACTTTATTAAAAAGTGGTTCACGTTTTTCTGATTCATTTTTTGAAGATGACGGCACAGCCTTATCATTTTCCGAAGAATCTTTTATTGTTGTTGCACTTTGCGATTTTTGTGCTGAGGATGCGATTGGTGTGATTTCTGTAGTCTTCTTAGAAAGTACACCAGATTCGGTAGGCACTATTACATTATTGATCTCTGTTTTATGTGAAATATTTTTTGTTGCTACTGTTATTAATCCTATGGGATTTCCCTTTGGAGCGGTTGAAGATGATGTAGATGGTTCAGACATAATCCGCGACGAAAATGATAACACAGAACAGGATAATCGCAGTTGTGCTAATTTTATAGCCGCTTCGGCTGCAGCATGTTCATCGCCATTGGCTATGGATTTCTCAAGTTGATTGATCAATTCCCGCCTTTTGATGTGTTGATTTATTCCATCCGTGTCAATTGCTTTTATTTTGCTCTCGTTTTCCAATATATCTCTGGAAGTAGACGGATGCGCATCACTTTTATTTTTTATGTCATTTATATTTTTCGTTGCATTTTTATCTTCTATCTTTGAAGTAGCATTTGATAACACTGGTGAAGTCACTTTTTCTGAAGTAATGTTACCCATGTTAGAGCCTTCTTTATTATTAGTAACATCATTCATTTTACCATTCATATTTTTCGTATGCGAAATAATTGATGTATTAGTTATTTCCGGTTTTTTAACTGCAATATTTTCTGACTTTACTGGTATTTGATTGATAGTCTTATTTTCAGGTTGGGTTAATTTATTAATAGGAGATTTTGTTTCAGTATGTAAGGGATTTTCAGACGGCGTACTTTTTGATTCCGTGTTTTTTGGTACATAAACTGGGTTTAATAACAATGATATCCTTAACGGAGATTGCAGATTTTTATTTTGGCCAGACGATCCAACCAATTCAGATTCTCTTTTTTGGATATTTACTGCGAGAGGAGGCTTTGATAATATATTTTCAACCACCTCACGATGTGCAGATGAATTTTGGGTAGATTCTTTAGATTTTATATTTCGGTCATTCGGTATTCCGAAATAATTTTGTTTCGCTTCATGTTGAATTACCAACGGCGTCGTAGTTATTACACTTTTGAAAGATTGTAAAGGAGTTGAATTTTTTGAATACACTATGTTATTTCTGAGACCGGATGTAGATGGTTTTGTAGATATTGATGCTTTATCTTCATTACTGACGTGAGCTCCTATTCTAAGAGTTGGAGTTTCTGAAACAATATCTGTTTTAGACACTGTATGCACAGAAGTTACTTTATTTTCATTTGGAACATGTTTGTTTTCATGTTTCGGCCTTTTAGGTAGAGAGTCTTTCATTTCTTTCAACATTTCTTTTAACTTTTGTTTATCTTCACTTTTGTTTTTACTTCTGGAAGATGGACCCGTAATGCCATTTTCTGTTTGTGTGTAATTATTACAAGCACTTGCTGCTGGGTCGTTTGTATTTATAGATACTTGTTTGCTTTCAAATATGCAGTAAGGACAATCTGAAACAGATGAATCATATTTTCTTAAACATTTTATACAAAACCAATTATCTGCCTTTGGTTTTTTGTCACCGTTCTCCAAATTACTTTGCTGGGGATGTTCATCAGGCTTCGAGATTTGTTTTAAAGCTTCAAGTTTTCCATTTTCTATTATGGAAGCTGCTTGTTTATCTAATTCACTAATACTCGGCAATATTTTTACTGCGGACGTATCAACAGCGGAATTCCTTTTTCTGTTTTCAAATATATGTTTCAAAAACCCTTTTTCTAAACGCGTTTTTGATTCTTTAGAGGTACTTCCTTTTTTAACAGTTTTTTCTGAGGCATCCGTCGACATCTTATTAGTGTTTTGCAAAGACCCATCCTCGCGAAGAGCTTGTGAATTCATGTGTATAGAAAAGTTGTTTGATATATGATCTCTATCTTTAATTTCTTCGATCAATTTTATTGGCGGTTGAGGAGCTGGTCTTTTTCTAGGACCTCTATAATGCGTCGCTGAAGATCCAACAGAAGCGCGGCCGGGTGGAAGAGGAGCACGACGTTTACCAGGCACATGCACAGCACGTCTTTGAAAACATTCACTTGTGGCTCTTCGCTCCCGTTCCCGTTTATTAGATATATCACTTTCAGCTCTTCGAGCTGGTGGTAGGCTGAAGGCGTCGTAACTATTAATGCCTTCACTTCTATAGAGACCGTATTTCCTGTGTAAAGTGAGATCTCGTTCGTGCTGACGTCGTACAATTCTTTCCTGAACTCTTTTCCTATACGTGTCCGTAGGTGGACTTGGAGGTGGCAAAAACACTGGGGTATTGTTGACGTTATAATTTCCAGGTGCTAAAAATGCAAAGCTTGCAGCTGTCCGATCTGACCCGACACTTGATAAACTTTCGTTAGAAGAAGCGTGGTCGTCGCGACGCAGCCAGTTAAAAAGGGTCCACAAACCCCCAGACAATGGACGAGGCCGAGATGCCACACCTTCCACGTCTCCGTTCATTACCTCTGTAATATAAAGTTATAACGTTAACACCTTCCATATTTAAAATCTTTTGTTGTGTCTAATTGGAAACGAGTTCTGTAGAATATTTTGTCAACACTTTGCTGTAGAACATAACACTTGGTCTAATTTTGTTTATATTTGACTGTAAATATAAGTGCCGTTAGTATACACGAATAAAATTCTGACACGAATAAGGGGAAATGGAGCAGTGTAATGTCGGCAAGACGTGGGTCGAGTAGGTCAAATAAATCAGCCGCTGGTACTTACGATTTGATGAAATGAATCAGCGACGGCTAGTTCGGTTCGCAAAACTAGAGCACAAAAGCCTCAATTTTGAACATTTGGATGAACTTGTGGAATAATATTCCGCACTTCACATAATTTATTCACTCAAAAATGTAAAGGTTGCTTAAACGTCTAAAATACGCTAATCACGCTTTGTTATTGAAGTAGATTAAAAAAAATAACAATGTATTAGCGCGCAGCTGGACTGACAGTGAACAAAGCGAGGTCAATCTAGAGCACTGAGTGTGAGCAGTGTCCGCACCACGTTCCGCCCGCCCATCTATATTTAGAAGAACTTCGCGCCTTGATTTTTGCTATTTTAATTTCATTCTCGTTTCCCCTACTCACTTAAGTCTGTCTTCCTGCTAGTTTTTATGTTAAATGCCTCCGTTAACAATTTCTGTACCAATTTCACTAAATACAAGGAGTTTACACTTGTATTTTGCGCTCACAATAAACTTAAAATTGGATCTACTACACATACTTGTTGAAATTCGTATACATTGTTCTTGTTTTATTTGCGTCCTTGTCCCACTAATAGACAGGCGCAGTAGGTATATTATGAAGAAACGAAGATCCTCTAGTTAGCACATTTTATAACTTCTAGTACTTACCAAATAATGTGTATGTAAGCATTATAGGTCTACACTGCAAAGTTAATGCCGAATCGCATGTTCTCCTTTTACAACAATAATACAATATATTATTTTTATTCATACATATCTACTTGATTATTACAAAAAAAATCTAAGTTGTAGGTACGTAGAAACTATGCGCAGAATTTCTTGTAAAATGTATGAGGGAAATAATATTATGTAAAACAAACAAGTGACACGTCAATATAAATATTCGCATACCTTGTACTTGACAAAATGGATTTCAACGCAATTGAATATTATGAAAACCGATGCAGTTGCGACACCCTCGCGCGGTCGCGCAGGGGGCTAGTAACCGGTGGTTAGAGTGTAGTAGTGGATTCAAATCCTGCACTGGAATGTTAGTGTAATTCATAAAACATTTGTTGTTATAAATATGTTTCTTTGTGGTTTAAATTTAAAAGTCCTTTAATTTCTGAAACACACCATATAAACCCTGTAATACCCTATGTAATCGCCAACCTTGGACTAGATATAAATGTAAACAAATATTATTTATAGATATTACTTGCCCACTTTTCGAATACATCATTCCTTTTTAGGGTTTCCTAATTATGCTCTCTTATGTAAGAAAACTATTTTTACGTATGAAACATTAAATGCTTATCTGTGTTTAGTAAAGTTTGCCAGAATTACCTACGGCAAATACGATTACATTGCATTATGAAAACCGTTATAGAAATATAGAAATAAAAGGTAAAATTTTAATAACAACTAATTTATTGTGTTATTTCTTGTTGTGGAGAGGATTTGACTTTAGAGGTATGTATTTCGGAAGAGCAATGCACGACGAGTAATGACGCGGCCACACGCGCGGTGAGCTCCGCCTGGTTGAGTTCATGTGCCCACGGCACGCGGCCCCAGTGCGACAACTGAAACAACAAAATCACAACTATAAAGGATGTAAACCCCGCAGGTTAAGTGAGTCGCGTTCCGTGATCAAACTGTGTAGATATATCCAGTTCTAAACAGGTGGAAATAGTTGTGTCGATTAACAAGCGATAATTAATCATCTTTTTCAATGAATGCTTTATCTGGATGCAACGCCACTTACCATCAGGGGAATAGGGGACCGGCCTATGCTTGATTTTGTACATTATTCTATATGTAATGGTTAATAATACGAAAAAGAAGCACTCCTGCGAAAACTGCATAACAATTGGTTAAAAGATGAGCGAGTTATTCATATTTAAAATATTGTAACGTGCAGAAGTGGGCGTGATGTGGGGATATCGCTTCATCTCTTTTTTTCGCACTCGTCGTAATTCCCGATGACGTCACATGTGGATATTTCGTCTCTTTTCTGTTTCTTGTTAATTACCCCTTCCACCGAAATTCAAAGACTTATAACTTGTTGATTTTTAACCGGATTTTAATAATTCCTTCTGTGTTATAATTTATATTATGTAAATATTTGATAATAGTAAAGAACAAAAATGAGTCCGGTACCCTATTGTGCCACCTTCCGCGACAGTATAAAAAAAAACCTCCGTGCTGAGCGTTTAGTATTCCGGAACATGCGGTTTAGAGTCAAGTATTAGATGTACAAATGAAAGGAAAAATACTAGCCGAATAAAATGATCAATGACAAACAATTCGTGATGTAACAACGTTTCTGCCTTTGCACAGTCCAAAAAAATTTAACTTTATCTATCTATCGATCTCTTCTATTTTACTGGTTGGATTTTTTTTTACTTAACCCAAAAACTTTTAAATACATTTGGTTAATGATAATTATCTTTATCATATTATGTTCTGGAATAACGAATAGGCTACTTCCGATCGCGGTAATTTGCTACCGTGTATAATATTAGAATTTTTTATCTATTTTTTTAAGTAGATGGCGCTGGCGTCGTTTATATGGCGTGCCGCTATGGATAACTACAGTGATTTAGGGTTTTTTGTAGAGGGAAAGGCAGGCCCGAAGCCTCAAGCAACAACCGGCCTAGAGCAAGCAAGAAAGCAAGGTTAAATAGTTACTGAATTTTTGCTGTTACGGTAAACATTCTATAGACATCACAGTCAGAAAATATACTATTACTGTTGACCTTAGTATATACGTCGCATGATTTGACTCGAATCAATTTTACCGAATATAAATGAGTGTCTATGTGGCCCCGCATGCTTTGAACATCTAGCTGTTTAAATTAGACATCGACATACCGATGTGTATTTCGAGAGACGGCTATGCACCGACTATGTAGTATATCTATATTTTGTATGTACTCATGTAGCTACATTTCAGTTATCTATATAGATTATTACTACTAATGGAGACCAGCAACCATTCCATAGCAAGGGGTTGAGTACTGTGCTTATCAAATATTTATTTATGCTAGCAAGTAATGCAGCAATATGTTCACCTTCATTGAGCCATACAGCAGGCAAACATATTCAACAAGAGAGAAAGGCTCTATATTTCGCCAAAGAATAATAAATATAAAATCTCAATTTACTCAATGGCATTAATTTATCTTAATAAAAAAATAATATTGTAATTTCCAAACTAACCTGATACTCCTCTTCAAGTCTTGCTAGCATGACAGCTTCTTTAGGCTCTAATCTTCGGTTTATACACGCTAACATTAAGATTGGTGATTTCAGAGCTTCCACACCAAAGCTAATTGCTGGTAAAAATGTTTATAAATGTTAATTTGGTGTTCAACGATTATAATTAAAATATGGGGCATTCCACGTGAAGCGGGCACGAAAAAAAACTCGATGTCTCAGATTTTCGTAATATTTGATTATGTTATACCTGTATATGTCCTCGATCCAGATACAAAATATTATTAAAGTATAAAGCCTGGTAAGCGAGTTAAAAGGACTTTGGAAGTATTGACTGGCCGGCTGGTATACGCCACTTCGAATCCAATTATCAAGTTTTTAAATGTTACAATAAAATAAATAAAGCAATGAAATAAATACTTCATTTAATGAGCTTTTTTTATTGCATTTTTGTAATTTGAAAAATGTTTTTTCTTTGAAAAAATATGTTTGAAAGTTTCAAACTTGAATTTCACAAAGTTGGCATATTTATATTTTTTATTTTTTTCTAAAAATAGCTCCTATTGTATAGATAATTCTTGCGAAGTTTCATAATGGGCTGAGAAGTAGTTTAGGAGCTAGACCGATTACAGTGCCGAAGCGCGGTGGTCGCCAGAAAGAGCGAAGTAGTAAAACTTTCAATTAAACTAAATACTTTCGATTAGACTATTTTATCATGTTTTGCATCGCTCTAACGATTCAATTACATCTGATTATAATATAAAAAAATATATTTATATTACTGACGGTGTACAACAACATTTGAAACTTGGCAAGGATAATCTATATACAATATTGGCTATTTTAGTAGAAAAACGTTATTATATAAATATGCCAACTTTGTGAAATACAAGTTTGAAACATTAAAATATATATGAATAATAATAATAAATAGTAGTGGTAATAATAAATATGAGTTTGTGGCATTGATGTTCTAGCCTATATGTATAAGCGGTCGGGTATCGTGAAGGCTTTTGTTTGATGCGTTATGTAAACTAGCCTGTGTCTCCAGGCGTTTTAGGTTACCACTGAGACCGTCAAATTGCCCTTCTGCCATGTGAAGTGGCACGAAAATGAAATTCTGCATCTTTACCACAATCCTGTTTGAAATATAACAAGTTAATACAATTAAATCTTTTTAAAATGTTGTTGTGCACCGTCAGTAATATAAATATATTTTTTATATTATAATTAGATGTAATTGAATCGTTAGAGCGATGCAAAACATGATAAAATAGTCTAATCGAAAGTATTTAGTTTAATTGAAAGTTTTTACTACTTCGCTCTTTCTGGCGACCGCCGCGCTTCGGCACTGTAATCGGTCTAGCTCCTAAACTACTTCTCAGCCCATTATGAAACTTCGCAGAGATTATCTATACAATAGTAGCTATTTTTAGAAAAAAAATAAAAAAAATACAAATATGCCAACTTTGTGAAATTCAAGTTTGAAACTTTCAAACATATTTTTTTCAAAGAAAAAAAAACATTTTTCAATTTCCAAAAATACAATAAAAAAGCTCAATAAATGAAGTATTTATTTCATTGCTTTATTTATTTTATTGTAACATTTAAAAACTTGATAATTGGATTCGAAGTGGCGTGTACCAGCCGGCCAGTCAAAACTTAAAAGTCCTTTAACTCGCTTACCAGGCTTTATACTTTAATAATATTTTGTATCTGGATCGAGGACATATACAGGTATAACATAATCAAATATTACGAAAATCTGAGACATCGAGTTTTTTTTCGTGCCCGCTTCACGTGGAATGCCCCATATGCAAAATTTTACACTATTATTACTACTGTACGATTTACTATTTTTTTAAGAATAACCTAATTCTACATGTTGATAAAATCTGGATAGTTTTATTATTTACGAAGTATGGATAGTTTAAGCTTTAATTTTGATTAGACACTCACTATAATATCAATGTACTCTTAGAAAGCTAATATTATGTCCAATGTACTTAAAATGCAATGGAAACCTATTCAGCTTTTTTAAAAAAAGAATAACTTCTAAAAGTTGTTTGAAACAAACAGTAAATGTATGTAAACAGTAACTTACCATTGAGTGCTGCAAAGTCGAAAGCAAGCAAGTATCTTGCTAGAATTGCCCTGGTTTCAGTATGCATGGGTGGTGGTTCAAAACCACTAGAAACATCTTGTGTAACATCAAATGTTTTTTGAAACCAGTTCAGAATAGGGCCCCATTTCTTCTCTTGTAATATTCTTAACTCTCTCTCTTCCTACAATCATACATACATATGCTATATTTTTGTGAGCTTAACAATCGAAGGGAAATATAAATCAAAGTGACCAATAAGCTAGAGGTGAAAACTAAGAAAATGAAGGAATAGAAAGTCCACCTATGTATTGCATGCACTCTTGTGCACTATTATACCTCCTGTGTACCTGGATAATCTCCATTGAGATTGCCCATCATGGCTGAAATTTGGCTAGAAGAGATTAACGCCACATAAGACTATTCCATAGTATTACCATTACAATGATGTATATGTATATTGGCTCTCTAGCTCATTATATTATACTGTCTTATCAACCAAAACACAAATAATAATTCTAGGATTCTGAATATTTATGTTTTTATTAAATCAAAAACCTATGTTAAGCATATAAATTAACATACCTCATTGTAAAAGAGAAGTGTATCTGTTGGAAAGTATTCCAATAAATAAGTTACTATATCATGTGAGGTTAATTTTCCAGGATTATCCAATGCTGTATTGCACAAAGCTGTCTGTAAATAAACACAATCAATATATTAATAATGATTATTAAAACGCTTAAAAGTCCAAATTCCATATAAGTTAATTCAAAAACGTAAATATATCTTTATGATAATCACAAACAGTATGTCACCTCAATACCATCAATGAACACTATACCAACTGGATAATGTTGTCTTTACAGTAAAGAATTTTAAGAAGGAAAATATAGGATACCTTTTATAATATTAGAAAGATTTTAATGATTTATTTCTGTAATTAAAAAATGATTATTTATAAAAACAAATAAAATTTTAAGGGATTATAACAGATATTTTTTTTTTTTAAATTAAAACGGAAATTGCCCAAAGGCAACTTAGCATAGTGGTAATTAGTGGTATCAATCTATCCACCTTTTAATTGCATTAAACATGTTCTGTTTAATCAACAGACCCAACAAAATACTTAAGAACTATTTTTTGTTAAAATTATTCTCTTTTATACAATATTGTAGACATCTACAAAATTATTATTATACAATTTGGAAGTGATATAAAATGGTTATGCGATTAAAATATGTTGTACACTGAATAAAAAAATATCATACTTGAAATTTGTCTTGGTTCAAACTTGTGCCATCATACTTCACGTCTAGCTTACCAATGTTTTTTATGCGAATAATAAAATAATATTTGTTATACATCTGCTTACCAAATGCATAGTTGGCTGCGAAATAGCCTCACTTTGAGCATCCCACTCTGCCGCAATGGCGCGTGCCAGTGGTTCACTATTGACTAAAAGCACACTCCCATTCGGTGTTTTTAATCTTCGATGGTCTAATGTAACTTCCCACTTACTATCGTTTTGTACGATTCCAGTGTTACGGTAGAACCTTTTTCGTGTGGCTGAAATTAAGATTATAATACTGTTAAAAGTTTGAATCACTACATGTTTTCCACACAAACTGTGCCAATAGGAAAACATAAAAGAATAAAAAGAAAACGTATAAATGCCCCACAATTACACAGTAAATGTTCATATTGTTATTGGAAGTAAATATAAATCTATTATTGCCCAAACTACTGATTACTAACCATAGGTTCTGTATAATAAACAATTAGTACATCTTGATCTAAGTATCTCTCTAGCTACAGTAGTTATAACAGACATTTTTATATTCGGTTGATTTTTTTATTTAGGCCACCAATCAAGTGCTAAAATGTAATTATAAAAGATAAAACTGATATTTTGCAGGCAAAAGTCGACCAGTGTAATCAACTGACAAGGTCGATAATGACATTTGATGAATTGACACTAGACTCGTGCTCGATTTTAATGTTTCCAGTTTACAGCCACAATCTAAAAATTAAATTGAATGTTCCTTATTTGAGACATTATGTACGTAGTGGTTATATTCTTTTTGAATTTGGCTCACAGCCTTATTTACATACGTGCCCTTGTGTACGTGCATAATGATATATACCAGTTGTTGTACTATTCCCAATTCCATATGGCAGCTGTTTATCTGGCATCAGTGAATATCGACTAATCACAAGAAGTAATCACCATCCTCAGGTCACCATCATCGTTGATCGCTGGTTGATCGTCTAAAGATGAGAGTTCCCAACTTAGAAAAGATCTTCTAAATTTAGCGGCATGGTTTATTTTAGGGATTCAATACTTCGAGGAACCGTGTTGATTACATATTTACTTTTTATCTTCTTATTTTCTACTGTATTTTCTTGTTACTCCGATTACCGATTGAGGAGTTAAATAAAACGCTATTACCAGTTTTACCTTGAACATATTACTTCATATAGAGCTGTTAACCACTCTGAGGAACAATTTTCTTTGTCCATGCTGAGATTATTTGGTGAAATGCTGGTCGTTAAATATTTGTTTTAATATAGTGGACATCCTTAACATTAACTTCATGAACTACAATATTATTTCAAATATTTTTCATAGCCAAATTTATGTTTGAAAAGTCAGTACAATATAACTTTATTGGTGTTTCTTCAAGTGGAGATTTAGTTTTTATTGAACTTAAAATGTTGGGGGTTAATATTTTTTGCAGTAGGTAACACTGTCTGAAGTATAACGAATTTCGGCTGAAGGACATGTATCCATGGCTATGAATAATTAAAAAAAACTATGTCTAATTTACTGGGAACACCGAATTGCGAACACTAAGTAACATTGTTTGTTGAATGTTGGTTTGTGAATTGTGATAGCCATTAATTGAGTAATATATTTTCCAGAAACCGTGGAAAGTACAAAATAACATATTAGTGCCGATATTTTACAGTTTGTGACGATGTATTCTATGGATTTTGGGCTGTAACGTTTTCGTAGTGTTAATAGACTTTTGTAGAACTACAAGTGCAGTGACGCCGTTGATTGTGTAAAGCCAACAACAATCTAAAAATACTTTGCTCTTATACAGCACTTTACAATATCAACTTTTTCTTCTCATTTGTGATGTTCCCGCATTCCATCAGCGCGGAAGAAGAAAAGAAGACGAACTTGATTCCGAGTGTGAACCTTTTACACTCAAAAAGAAAAGGAATATTCATACACCCCACGGCTATGTACAGAAATAGTGCAAGGTGCTGCACAAACACAAGTAACCCACTAATAATAAGTATTTTGAGCGGGTAAAGAATCATCAGGTCGTAAGACGAGCAGAAACAATGAAACTCTTGGAGAGTGGACGTTTAGAAGCATTGAGCAGGGCACTGGCTATCCTGAACGGAGACAGTGCCATCCAGGGCCGTGTCGAGAGCTACAGCTGCAAGATGGCTGGGACAGAGAAAGCTTTCTATAAGAAGTTCACAGATGCTGGAGAAACATCACACAATCTCCATGCACTGTCACCTCCAGAGAGTGTCACATACAGGTAAATAATAATAAATTACTACAGAAAATTAAGTTTCAAAAGTTGTAGGCATACATACCTACCAGTGGCGAAGCGTCCATACAACCCGATTCCTACCGGCTTCCCTTTTAGGTTTAATTCCGAATGACGTAGTTTTTGTTTTCTGTTAAATTGGGCGCGATATGTTAACTAAGACTAAATTCTTTTGCCTCGGGTTACCTTTTGAAAAACTTCACCCTTCGCCACT
The DNA here is from genome assembly GCF_014839805.1 of Manduca sexta. Classification (NCBI taxonomy): domain Eukaryota; kingdom Metazoa; phylum Arthropoda; class Insecta; order Lepidoptera; family Sphingidae; genus Manduca; species Manduca sexta. Next base: position 5,723,541 of record NC_051137.1, on the reverse strand, counting down.
GATACCTACTAACTTTCAATTATAAAACTTTGATAATTTGTTTTGTTTATATATAACTCGGTAGTATTGTGTGAATATATTATGTCTTAACTTGTTTCTATACTTAATTCATCAAATGGTTTTTTTTCTGGCTTAAGTTCATCAGACTTATATAGAAAAATATGCTGGGTATATAATTTAATGTTAATATTATTTTTTGTTGCTGATTTTTGCTGTGAGATTTATATTTATCATGTTTGATTTTAGCCGCAGTTTGTCTGGTGATGATGAGGGAGTTCTTTGTGACACTATTTCTCGGAAGACTTTATTTTATCTTATTGCAACATTAAATGCTGCTTTTCCAGATTATGACTTTTCAATGACAAAGGTAATTTATAAACTGTTTTTAATATTGTTTTAATTAAAGTTTAATATTTAAATTTAAGATCAAATGTAAAAAAAATCATAGATTCTGAATAATTCAAAAGGTTCTTATTATTATTTTTTAAATAACTGAATTATAAGAATGTTGGTAATATTGATAGTAAGCAACATGACTACACATAGTGTGACATGACTAGTGTAGTGTAGTGTAGTAGTGTAGTGTGTGTAGACTAGCACTGCATGGCACTGAGCTCATAACCCTGATTCGTAAAATTGTTAGGCAAAATGTTCCAAAATTACAGTATTTACAATGATTTTATCATATTAACTATGGTTCATGTAAGCACACAACTGGAGTTTGAAAACAAAACTCAAGCTTGCTGGCTTCACTTGTAAATAGTTAGTACAGGACAACATCTCCATTTATGGCTGCTGCACTGAGAGATAGTTCATTGTTTTGAGCCACAGTGAATGTGTTAAAAATGGAACATTAACACCTAGTGTTCATTCCACTTAAAAAGTGGAGTTGAGTTACTTTGTAATATCTATATTTTAAAAAAACAGTGGTACTTGATAGCAGAAATGGACTATGTGCTAGTACCTACCCAACCAAACTCACTATTTAATACAATCAACCTTTATATACTAGTGGAAACATGCACTAGTGATGGGTAAAAAAGATGTTAAATATGAATTTATGTTACACAGAGCAGTGAATTCAGTGCAGAACCGTCACTGACATGGGTGCAAGGTGCAGTGGATGCGGCTCTCTCCGCCGTAGGTGGCATGCGCTGGCGTCAACTGCGTCCAGCACTCTGGGCTGCCATTGATGATGAAGTGCTTTTAAATGAATGCCGTATATACAGTTACAACCCTGACCTAGCCAGCGATCCATTTGGAGAACCAGGCAGCCTCTGGGCATACAACTACTTTTTTTACAACAAAAAGTTGAAAAGGATTGTTTTTTTTACATGCAGAGCTATAAGGTTGGTATTATATTATTGGATACCATTTTTGGAGTGTTTGTTTGAAAACCATACAATTTTGTTTCTTATGTTTTATAGTCCGGTGTGTGCTGTGGATTCTGGTGTTGATTTTGCTATGGATGAAGACGAAGAATACAATTGAAGATTTTAAACAATTTGGACATCCTTTTAATTATAATAGTATAAGCTAAGCTAACCACATTTATTGCATTAATAATTATTGTCACTGTAAATCTGGTGAAAATCAAGTTTTAAAATAAATAATTTCTTAATCATAATTAATATGTATATACTCCATATTATAACAAACAAGTTTGGAAAACTTCTGGAAAAAAGATAATTACCAAACAATTCATATGGCCAAAAACTACAATGGTCGGATATTGTGCAAATTGTCCACATTTATATTTACAATTAGAATTAAAATCACTGAATTTGCAATTGCAACTTGCAAATTATAATGGCCATAAAGACCTGATGTGGTGCGGAAAATATATTTAAGATGATTTTGTGGGAAAATTTTGTAAAGGACCTTGTCAGTCGCCTTACAACTTAATAGACGCTATATCTACATGAGTGGAAAAGAGTAAAGCAATATAAATGTCGCTGAAAAAAATAGAAAAATGAACAATCTAGATCAGCTATACTCAACCGGCGCGGTGAATCTCCTAGATTAATTAAGCCGGTCGCCTGTGAAATAAAATCACAAAAAACTATGGAGACTATTCCTAAAGAATAATATCAAGCAGTTAATTGTGAATAGTAATTAAAATAAATAGAATGTTACATTTTATTTTGTTGTTGGTCATTATGGCCCGAGGCAATATAACTATGAAGTTTTTGTGGCCCCCCGAAAAAAAAGTTCACCAATACTAATCTAGATAAGTACATTAAATGGATAGCTAACTTCAGGGCTATTAGTTGATTGACTGACATTAAGAAAATTATAATTATACCTAACTGAACAAGTAAACAATGAAAGTAATATTGAGATGAAATTTTTTTGTTTATATGTTGCAACAAGATAATTAATAAAAGAGATATCCTACAAGTCACTAAATGCACAAGACGAGCAACTTAATTCTCATTTATTTTACCATATTGTAATATTGTTGTAAATAAATGATTTTATGTTGACAGGCTACAAACTCGTCCACGCATTTGTATATGTAGTGGCTCGATGGATTGTACTAAATGTGGCTGAATGTGTTTACAATAACAAAGTTAAAAACATATAACTTCATATATTATACGAACGGTATCATTCTTCTTTATAATATTTGTAAGACTTAATAATATATATAATATGTTGGTTACTCGCACTTACCAATTTCACTATTAATTTTATATTATTAAGATTAAAATAGCTTACCACGTAATGCATTAATTTTTACAGTTATGTGTAACAACGAAATTTCTTTTAAATTTTGTATTGGAAAAGAATATCATTTGTATGAAAAAAAATTACACAACAACGCTCAATAATTATTAGTTTAATGGATAAATACAGGTGTTGCAGAATAACAGGTGTATCTAAAATAATTCAAATTACAACCTCAAATATTCGTTTATCACTAGGAAAAAAAGCGGCGATAGCCTAGTTGGGTGTGGAACGGACTGCCAAGACGAATGTCCGCAGGTTCAAATCCCAAGGGCACACACCTCTGACTTTTCTAAAATCATGTGTGTATTCTTTGTAAATTTACCGTTCGCTTTAACGGTGAAGGAAAACATCGTAAAGAAACCTGCACATCTGAGAAGTTCTCTATATGAATTTCGAAGGTGTGTGAAGTCTACCAATCCGCACTAAGCCAGCATGGTGGACTAAGGCCTAATCCCTCTCAGTAATAGAGGAGGCCCGTGCTCAGCAGTGGGCAAAGTATATAATTACAGGGCTGATATTAAAAATAACTGGCAAATATAAAATAATACAAATTGATTTAAAATTAAATGTTTAATGTAATTTAATGTTCAAAGTATAATTGGAATACAAAATACCTAACTATGCAGCACCACCTAACTAATAGCATTCATTCTAACCATCATTTGTAAAAGAGCGCTCATTTGTTTTAAATTATCACGGAACTGCATTTATGTAATTATAATATTATCAATTCTATGATATTCTTTTGTTTTCAGCTCTTCTTTTCCATGCTCAAATTTGATACATAAAGAAAATTGTACATTATTCACAAATTATCTTGAATAAGTATTGTGTTTTTTTTTTATTTTTATGATAAATATATTGACGAACTTTAAAAATGGATACAACTGTCCCCTGGATATAACATATAGTTCTAATTTAAATATGATTGTTAACGTTATAGGTTCGCAATAAAATATGTATCTAGTAGTTTTCTTAGCAGTAATTAGTTGTATTGCCTTAAGAGTTATGATAAGTAATGTCTGGTTTATAATGAGCCCTTGCAACAGTTGCTATAAATATTTCTCTAAATACGTTATTACTAGAACTGTAGGTAGTGAGTCTTAGTGTTTCCATGCTGCTTCATAATATACTATGAAGTCGATTTGGGCAATAACGACAATGAGACGGTAGCGAAGATTTCCTCTGAATCACCGACAAGTTTCGCTGTCTCAGTCAGTCTTTGGGAACAGACTGCCGTTAATTTTGCCGTACTCGACTGTTTTTTATACGGTACACAATTACAAAGATATTTTGGTTTTGGTGCCTCGCGCCGTACACAAAATAGTAGCGAGCTTCAAGTTACATATAGCTGCGGTAGTTGGTAAACGTATTAAAATTCAACGTCTAATCAGCCGATATAAAGTAGCCGAGTAAAAAGTAATGTACCATCAATGAGATAACCAAAATGGCATGTATAAGATTTAAAATATATATATATATATATATATATATATATATATATATATATATATATATATATATATATATATATATATTTTAAATACAGGTAGCCCACTTTCACGCTCATTTCGCTAAAGTAGGATAATTAAATGTTTTAACTACATGGCGGATCTGGGCTATAAAAAGCTGACATTTTTCGAGATTTAAAAGATTATATACCCACGTGCTAGTTAAATAGTAAAGCGCATTTTTTTATTAGTACCAATAGTAGTGTATTTATAGATTCGAACTTTTTATTATAAAATTATCATTTTTAAGAATGGTAGATAGTACTCTAAATTATTTAATTTTACAATAGTGACACGATCGTTTTGAAACTGTGACGATACTTATCCATAGTACTCTGTATCTTATAACGCATTTCTAATTTTAATAATCTCTTTATAATATTATATTTTTTTGACGACAGCTCACAGCTCACACTACACTTTAAGCCGGTTATAAGGTCAGGGTTTCAACAAAGCGAAAAGAGCGGAGATGTGTCTTTTTGAACGATCAATAAGATTATGTTTTTACAGTATCTTTAATGTAGTTTATTTTTCTAAGTCATCATATGAGCAGTGGAGATGTGAGTAATGTGCGGTGAGCGGCCGGGCGACACACAATAGAAACGTCCGAACTTATTCTGCGCTCTACTATTTTTTTCCGCGACATTCGTAGACAGTTCTGTCCAGCTCTATCTAGCCAGCTCACATCCCCCCGCTTGAGTAGAACCTGGGCCTTAAGATTGACGATAGTTGTACGTTTGTACTGGACGTGTACGAACGTGACAGCAGGAAGAATAGATATTTCTCATTTACTTATATTTGCATGACTCATGTTCCGGAAGACGCGCTGCTTTATTCAAATAAGAATCTATATGTACCTACAGTCAGCCACAAAATTAACTAAACATATTGGAAACATCAAATTGTGTACACATGTTAAGTTTGAATAAAATATATATTTTTTTCTTCGCGTGAAGTACAGTAAATACTTCATTTGATCTTTGTGACTAAAAAAATTTGTAAAAACACATAAGGGTGTACGGAGCCTAAGTTTTGAATTTGTTTAGCTATTTATGTGGATAACTGTACCGAACATTTATAACAGTGTGTGCAGCATTTATCTTAACGAATGAATAAAAAAAAAGTTAATTTATGTTAGCCAATGAAAAAATTTCCGAAATCGGGTATCCGATTTCATAACTGCCATAGGGCTAGGCGGTGTATGCACTGTGACCCTGCAATCGCTGTGAAGCCCCTGGACCCAAACCAGCGACCTTTTTTATGTCTCCAGCTTGTGTAAAAATTGCAGAAAGAGTAACACTAATATAACACTTCCAGGTCCTTGCAACCGTCAAGGCTGCTACTATTTGTGTTTCGTACACTGGACCAAGGAGGACCCTTTTTTTTGCACATGGTTACGTAGCCTCGCCGCAACCATTGTGATCTCTGGATCATTAAATCTAAATCATCACATAAACCGAAAGTGTCAGTTTAAGCGCACATTTAATATCCCATATTTTTCATAAATAATAATGCCAGCACTGGACTATACTTTTTTGACACATTGCTGTGCATTGATCCCTTCTGCTGAGATGTTTAAAGAACTTTAATGTGTAAAGGTATTTTAAACATTATTTAGCATTTTTGTTTCATTTTACTTATTTTTTATATTGACTAATAAAAATATTTAGGTCAACTAAACTAGTTTTGAGTATCGGGTAAGTGGTCTCACTTAAAAAGGATACTGACAGCAATTTTTAGTAAAAAAAAAAATATTTGTGTCTAGTGGGTGATTTATAGTCATAAAATCATCAACACAAGACATTTCTGTATTTGTTACTAAAAAAAATATTTAAAGCTGTCCTATATTCACCCCCAAAAGTTTCAAAAAGACATTAATACCTTATAATTAATATACATTATTGACTACTTTTTGTCAAATTAGAGATATTATGTTTGTCTACGGAATAGGTTATGAAATTATCTTTGGAAATCTTAAATAATATCTAGTAGTATTGGATAGCTTTTCTTCTATGAAGGCGTTGATAATTGTGACTCGTGCGCACCACGATGACCCTGTCAGCTGTCCAGTCTATGTGTAATGTAGAACCTATATCTACATCTTTTTTACTTAATAATCTAGACTTCATAGAAGTTTTGCTACTTCCCTCTGTGATAGTATAATGGTTTGCACACTTTTCTTGTTCTTTAAATATAAAAAGTGATTAATTCAAGTTAGCCCTGAGGCATTGCAATATGTGTAATCTAACATATTAACTATATGAAATTGACATATTAAGTAGGATCTGTAAATCTAACATTGCAATACTTACAATATTTTATCTTCTTCACTAACATTAATATTTAAGTTTGCATTAGGATATTTTCTTGTGTATGATTAAAAAGCAAAAACCACGAAATATGTACATCATTTTATTATTTTTGTTAATTTTATGTCCAGACGGAATAAAGGTATATTTTCAATATTTTAAGTAAACTGAATTTACATGTGTTTTTGTTAAACATCTACACATTTATTTCTTTTCCCATTTAGATGGAAACGAGGAAAGACCAATGACTACTGTACTGTACGGTGCCTTTATCAAATTAAAATACGACATATCAGATGTTGGTCCCAAACACGATTTTATAATTGTGACAGGGTAACTGACCATAGTAAAAAAATTATACACACACTCAATGCATAGTTAAGAGTTCAATTTCATAGCCTCGAGTCGCACGATTTAGTAAGAGGACAGTGTAAGTATAATATTTACTTTGAGCTTACAATAGAATTTTATAATTTACACCTGATATCTTGTATCATTAAAGTTTTTGTTTTTGCATAACAAAATCTAAAGTAATTAATGCCAGCGGTAATTCTGACTGAATGTACAAAGAATCTACAACCTTTTTAACTCATATTCTAAATAGATTGCATAATATTACATGGTCATATTAGGTCAAATACCCTTATCAAAATTTACAGTGCGTTCTTGGCAGCGAGCCGCAAGTTAAATGCACTTTTAATACGTGAATTTTATTGGCCACCAAAACTATTTTTGATATTACTATGAAATGTAATTGTTTTAATTCATAAAGACATTACTTATTATACGGATACATTAGACGGCAATGAATTTTACATAACAACGATAGCTGTTGATACCTATTACATTTTTAGATTTATAATTGAATCACAGAGGCGGACAAATACACATGGGAAAGGTTGACATCGCACAGCAGAGCTACAAACTTTAAAATTCTTCTTTACAATTATTACCGATTTCGAGATTATCTCTAGGGGCCGGGGAACAGGTTAATATAAAAATAAAATATTTTTCTGAAAATATAATAAACAATCAAAACATAATAAAACTTCATCGCGCTATACAACAGAAAAAAATATCTATAAACTTAAAGGGCAACGATCTGAAGACCGGCCCGCTAACTATTTACAGTTTAGACAGTTCGTCTGTAGGGCGGTGCCTAGCGTCTGTCGGGCGGCTGCGGGTGTGCGGTGTGCGCGGGGTGTGTGGGGTGGGCGGGGTGCGGCGCGGCGTCGGGCGCGGGCGGCGCCGGCGCGTCGGGCTCGCGCAGCTTGGCGCGCGGCCGCCACGCGTCCAGCAGCGCCTCCACACGCTCCTCCGTCGGGCCCCAGCGAGCAAACCCCGCCGCGTTCTGCAGCCACACTACCACGGTACCGCCACCCCAGCGGAAGTAAACCTCGTTCCTGTGGCAAATACGCAACCTTTGTGTGCCGCAATCTCACCGTCACTGCACATGCGCGAAACACGCGTGTGCAGTGACGGACCTTTCCTGACTTTCTAAAATGATCTGTTCAATCACAACTTAATTAAGCCTCTTTAAAAAAAAGAGATAATGTATTCGATGAGTATGTATGTATGTTTCTATGACTCCGATTTTTATAAAATCTACTGATTCGATTTGAATATGCGTCTACTTATTTCAATGTATACGATCCAAAAAAAATGTAACCTCTTTATTCATAAACGTTATTTATCTAAGGACGGAGCATTGCTGTGATAAGTCTGTATCTCAATGCTGACGGCATGGCAGCCTTCACAGTGCTTAGATATAGGGCCGTTGTGATTGGCTAATATTGAGATACAACTTTAATATAATTGGCTGTCAGATAAACAAAGCCGAGAAACAGACTTGTCATCACAGCAATGCTCCGACCTTAGATAAATAAAGTTTATGAATACGGGCGTAAGTATATTAGGATTTATGAAGATCTTCGGATAAACAATGACTTCAATAACAATAACTAAAAGCAAATGAAACGCGATTAATATGACCGTATCTATTTATTGTTAATTAGAGAAAGCGAGAAAAACAGAAACAGAAAATAAATCCGACTTCACAAATCACTACAACCCAAAAAATTATATAATTATGCTATAACGTATATACACATATATTATAAACTATCTACTTAGAGTTGGTGCCTAATTTAAATTTCCAGCTAAGCTAAGTAAATACATGAACTATAGGATTTTAATACTCTGTAACTGAATTCATTAATGATAAATCCTACTAATGTTATAAATGCGAAAGTTTGTGAGGATGGATGTATGAATGTATGTATGTTTGTTCCTCTTTCACAAAAAAATTACTGAACAAATTTGGATGAAACTTTACAGTAATATTGTTTATACATCAGTATAACACATAAGTTACAATTTATAATGATTTTGTGTAATTTGGTCACAACTATTTGTCTTAAATCGCATACTTTTTTACAACGCACAAGCGGGACTTTTATCCTGGAAAACTTCTTCACGCGGGCGAAGCTGCGAGCAAAAGCTAGTGATAAATAAAACTATCAGTTCAAGTCTATTGAGACTGAGTAACATATTGGTATTACTCACTTGGGTAGTACGTGTTGAAATCCATGCCGGTATTCGTGCTCGAACGCAGGGATCACCACCTAAAACATTAATATTTTAATTTGTAGTTTTTATATATCTACTGAAACACTTTTGATTCAGCTTTGTATTATATTAAGAAAAAACATAGCTGCGTCTCAAGTAGAAGAAATAACATGAGTATTATTATATAAACACTAAACATAATCAATATGAAATAAAAATGATCAATATAAAATAAATACATGATCAGTATAAAAGATGTAAATTATTCGCTATCACAACAATTACCAAATATACAGGAAGCTGATTTAATTAGTCTATTAAATGAATCTGGGAATAACACAGAGTTCATAAAATATAATGAAAATAGTTTCAGGCTCGTACCTTTAACCATTACCCGAGATAAATGATTAACTAGCATTTATCCAAACGCCAAAAGTACATTGACCTTTAGGTAACGTGACCGACCTCTCGTGACCTAACACGAATCGATGCGCGGGGAAGGGGGATGCAGAGGGATGTCGCCGGCTGTGCGCGTGCGCTCAATGGTCGGTCGGCGCAGAACGGCGTCGGTACCCGGTCAAAGGCGGAGTAGTTATTACCTCATTTTATCGCATACTATGGCGCTTTAGATAGCGTAGGCATATTTGTTCCTGATTTTGAGTTCAACAGCCGCAGTGTTTTAGAAAATAAACAATATTTTGATGATAATTTAAGGTGTTATTTTTTATTATTGATTTGATAAGAGAATCGCGGGGCCTTCAATCGGGGAACCAGTGCCTTCAATTATTAGACTAATTAATTGGGCTTCCTGTATATAATAGCTAAAATGAAGTATTAATTTTGTAACCCTTTCTGAAACCATTGCGCGCATGAAGGAGAGTGAGATTTTGGCACGATTAACGAAAATATAAAAGAAGGAATACTTAAGAACCTTAATATCGTTCAAACTAAAAAAAAAAATGTGGTCGAATTTTACCACTGAGCGAACACTATATACATATTATGATACATGTTCGTCGTTTACTTCAGCGCCAAAACTAAGGACCGAAATAAGTACAACCAGTTGATTTGCACATTTCATCTTTAAGGTTACCTGTTTTCTCTTGAAATGGCTGGCTTGAAGTTTGTGCAGGGCGTGAGTCTGCCTGTCGGGCCACTCTGGCAATACCACAACAAAACTGAGAGGCTCGGCAGAGTCCTGAAGCAGCCGCTCCATGTGTCGAAAAGACGCCTCCAGTAACTCTTCGCAGTAGGGCGGGTGAGCAACCATTGAACCTGACACGGGTCGTAGCTCCAAAAACGGCCTACAATTGGCAACATTTGTATGTATGTTTGACAACACGTTTTAAAATTAATTTCCACAATAAATAGTCTTAAATTTTTTAACCATTTCATAAATATCTATATTATTATAATTCTGCCCATACTTTCGGAACACGTTTTTCCTAATATTTTGTGGCACTAACAAAACTCAATTTACTTCTACTATTTTTTTATAACTAGCAGATATTTCACTGGTTTATATATTATGTTTTATCCGATTCTAAAGGCTACTCTATTCGTTTTAAAAAAATCATGGTTGTTCAGCGATAAGTTGCTACCCCATGGTCCAATTTAAATTATTCTTTTTGCTTTGGATTTCTTATTGCTTCAGAATTGTCCCATTTTGATTTCATTGGTATAGGACTTTGGACTTCGAAGATACAGAACGGAAATCCTTAAAATCTAATAGGATAATAATGATTATTTTTGTATTGTCCCAATTATATGTGTCTAATAACAAAAAAAAAACAACTTGGAAACATGAATTGGAAGAATACAATACTTCTGTTTTAAGAATTTCTTATTAAGCCGTATGAAAAGTTAAAATATTTATTGCCATTTCAAATTGTTTATATTTCATGGTTTATTATTAGTTGATTACCACTACAACTCACCCTCGTGATCCAAAGTACGTGTCAGTGTCTGCGAAAGCCGAACAATATTGTCTGAAGTAGGAGTCGAGCGGGCTGGCGAAGCACTCGAAGGTGACGCCGAAGCAGCGGTGCAGGCAGTCCAGCACCGGCACCGGCAGCGCCATCTGCGTCAGCTGCGCCTCGCCGCCCGCGCCCACCCACGCCGCGTACCGCCGCAGCAGGCACCACACGCGCGACAGGAAGTGCTCGAACTTCTTGTCGTCGAAACAGTTGTAGCGGTACAGACATTCCTGTGGGAAACCAAACCGCTGCAGTTGCTCTACGTTATTGTCTTTTAGTTTAATGCTCACTTTACTATTATCGATCACAACTTTGATATAAAGGTCATAAAATTTAATCTACATACATTACAGTGGACACAACAACTAACGATCTTATGACATTATACGAAATATAAATTCGAAATTGGACACTACATTGTTGAGTCAGATGTCTCAGTGCCACTAGTAGATCAAACCGTAGACAACATTTGTTCTTAGTACCTGCAGCTACATTTAGTATAGCACATAATAGTTTGTTACATTGTATAAATGATCAAGTATCTTTGAACATTGTTTCTGTGCCTTATAAATAAATCGTATAAACTATACTTTGCATTAACTTTCAGTTTTTACTTGAGCAAACTTTACCAGTTTCTGTAGATATGTAGCGTTCAAGATCTGAGTTTCGCCAAGATAGCGTAACATGGCGGGGTCGCGGTCCACAAAGTGCTCGACGAGCGGAGCCCGCGGCGCGGGCAGTGCGAACTGCACCGGGTAGCACCACACCTTCCGCAGCGCCGCCTGCTGCAGCGGCGCCGCCAGCTCCTGCGCAAACAATATCACACACCGATAAAATACGATTACTGCGACTGTAAACTGCAGACTGCGAATGCTGGTGTTTTTGTTGCACAAAATCAAATATTTAATTGAGATTTTTGGTGCGGTAGTTGGTATTATTATGTATTTCTAGTTCCACAAAAATCTACCCCATATCTATATACTATTATATAAAGCTGAAGAGTTTGTTTGTTTGTTTGTTTGTTTGAACGCGCTAATCTCAGGAACTACCGGTCCAAACCGAAAAATTCTTTGTGCGTTGGATAGCCCTTTGTTCGTGGAGTGCTATAGGCTATATATCATCACGCTATACCCAATAGGAGCGGAGCAGTAATGGCTAATCTCAGGAAATACCGGTTCAAACTGAAAAATTCTTTTTGCGTTGGATAGCCCTTTGTTCGTGGAGTGCTATAGGCTATATATCATCACGCTATACCTAATAGGAGCGGAGCAGTAATGGCTAATCTCAGGAACTACCGGTCCAAACTGAAAAATTCTTTTTGCGTTGGATAGCCCTTTGTTCGTGGAGTGCTATAGGCTATATATCATCACGCTATACCTAATAGGAGCGGAGCAGTAATGGCTAATCTCAGGAACTACCGGTCCAAACTAAAAAAATATTTTTGCGTTGGATAGCCCTTTGTTCGTGGAGTGCTATAGGCTATATATCATCACGCTATATTCAATAGGAGCGGAGCAGTAATGGCTAATCTCAGGAACTACCAATTCGAACTGAAAAAATATTTTTGGGTTGAATAGACCTTTGTTTGTGGAGTGCTCAAAGTCATATATCATCACGCTATGACCAATAGGAGCGGAGCAGTAATGGCTAATCTCAGGAACTACCGGTTTCAACTGAAAAATTCGTTTGGTGTTGGATAGCCCTTTATTTGTGGACCGATATAAGCTATATATCATCACGCTATGACCAATAGGAGCAGAGCAGTAATGAAACATGTTGCAAAAACGGGGAAAATTATAAGTTTTGAGAGCTTCCGTTGCCTGCGCTGCGTAAACGGTTAAAGTTATGCAACAATGACGTGTGACGGGATTTTTCCACTTTAAAAGTTCTAAAAAATATATTATACAACAAAGTCCCCCGCTGCATCTGTCTGTCTGCACGTGTTAAACTCAAAAACTTCCCAACGTATTAAGATGAAATTTGGTATGGAGACAGTTTGAGACCCTGGGAAGAACATAGGCTCCCGGGAAATTACTACTTTTATAACGGAAAACTTTAGCCTGAAAAACTTTATAACGCGGGCGGAGCCGCGGGCAAAAGCTAGTATTTTATAAGTGCAAGTTTATTTATTTCTTTGCCGCGAAGTAGTAATTTGCAGTAGAGTTTAGAATTCATAAGGGTGCAATAGCTAGATACATGCACACCTGTTGCTTGCCTGCAGACTGTGGCGTACTGTTAGCGAATTTATTGAGCGGTGAAATTCTGATGTAGGTATAAATATTTTTATGTATGTGGATCATTTTTTAATTTTAGACAAAAAGTAGAAACTAAGATAAGTAGATGACTGTTTTGGTGACGAGACTCCGTTTGTAAATAGGTTTTTTGAATGACGGGCAAAGGTTTCTAGGGTATGCGCCAACCACCTTTGCACCGCTCTCCCCCGAGCCAAGCCCATACTGAGAGGTAGACCAAAGTATCATTCACCCAAATTTCGTCAGTTATGTTAGGTTCTATATAATAGGGGGCAGTCTACTGCCATTTACTGGGCACAATTTATGATAGGCTGATACTGGGTAGAAAAACCCATATCTTATTGCCCGATCTATGATTCAAA